>NC_062518.1:43543303-43576986 GCF_022655615.1 Tachysurus fulvidraco
AAGAGTCCGTTTGTTGTTAATGTTCAGTTTAAAATAAAAGCTAAAGCTAATTAACGTTAACGTTAAGTCTGTATAACACGTAGCACTTAAAATGTGTAAGTTGCACTCAAAATGAATGTTAAAGTTAAGTTGATGGAAAGAGATCGTGTTAATGCTATGAAATGATGTTTAAAAGTGTTCTTGTTAAGAGTTAACGTTAAGAGCTAACAAGCTGGCTAAGGATTATAGTATTCAGTGATAACGTTAATGTTGAAATTAAATTTAACCTAAAAATGAGTGTTAATGTTAAATTTCGCGTTACTGTTGAATATTTTGTGTTAGTTACAGTTAAAATTATTCTTAGTGTTAATGTTAAAATTGAATGTTAATGTGAATGTTGATGTGAAAGTTAATTTTAATCTTATATTTAAACTTGAATGTAAATACAACTATTATTATTATTATTATTATTATTATTATTATTATTATTATTATTATTATTATTATTATTGATGTTTATTTGACAGGGACAAATTCATAAAACATTGCTTTATAAAGTACAAAGTAGATGCCACACAAACAGGTTTATAGCCATGACTAATTTGCAACCCCTGTCCCTGATTAGGCTTGTAAAGTTAAAACAGAAATTACAGAATATTAAATCAAGAATTTATAGCTATTAAAATACATACAATAAATGCATTAAATCCATCAGCTAAAACGGGCTTAAACAAATATAGCAATCACTATAAAACAGAATCTAGACATATTTAACAATACAAAACACAAAAGTATGCATATGCCTGTGCATGCTGACATATGCAACCTTATGTTTGCATACATTGCATTGTATCCTATACAGTCAATGTTCACAGAGTTGTTTCAGTTTCAGCCACTGCTTTAAATGTCTATTAAAAACCTTGAGTCTTGTTAATGTTTTAAGTTCTGGTGGTAAATCGTTCCATAAATTTATGCCTCTTGCTAAAAATGACTTCTGACCAAATGTTCTACGTTTTGAGGCTATACAGTTTCCACTAGTCGTGCCTCTAGTTCTTATTCCGCTCTGTTTCACTATTAATTGACAGAGTATTTCTGGTGCAAGGTTGTTCATACACTTAAAAATTAGTTTTAAAAATGAATAATTTACAAAACTGTCAAAACTCAATATATTATGCTTCCTTAGAATGATGCAATGGTGCCATCTTATAGGTTTTTGGTCCATTACTTTTAATATACAAAGGCTAATGTTAAAACTGTTAATGCTGTTGTTGTTGATGAGGTTCATGTGAAAGTTAATTTTAATGTTAAATCTTGGACTTTAAGATGTGTATCTTAAAGTCCATGGAGTTAATATTAGAGTTAACTTTGACGTCGATGTTGATGTTATTCTGAAAGTTCATGTTTATGTAAAAATGTTGAATTTTGATACGAATAAGATTAATGTTAAAGTTAAGGCTAATGTTAAAAGAGGTAAAATTTGTTAAAAATTTAAGAAATAATAATAATAAAAAAACCTTCAAGAGAGTTAATTTTAAGGATGAATCTTGATCTTAGATAAATTTATGCTAAAGTTAATATTGGTGTTAAGTATAACGTTAATTTAGTATTAAAATGAATATTGATGTTAATGTCAAAAGAGTTATTATTGAAGTTACGTTGTTAATATGAAAGTTATTCGATGGTGAATTCAATATTAACATTGATGTTAAAGTTAATGTTGAGGTTAAGGTGGAGGTTAAGGTTATTTTACATTAGTGTCACTGTAAACTGCTCCTTGTTATACAGTACGTTTATATTTATATATTTATATAATGTTTATATGTAAATGGCGGTTAACCTCATGTCCTGTAGTTACATGAAGAAGTGGACGAGAGAAAACAAACGTTTCATTTAAAGTGTGTAAATAAATGACTCTGTGAGAATGTGATATAGTGATAACTGCTCTTCACAATTATACCGAAATTGCAGTTAGAAAAAAATAAAGAAAAAGTTCACGAGAACACAAACCCCACTAATGACTTTACTAGATGGCACGGAGGTTGTTTTGGGGTCTTTCTGGAGCCAGTCAGCTGACCAGAGACAGAGAGAATGAGAGAGAGAGAGAGAGAGAGAGAGAGAGAGAGAGAGAGAGAGAGAGAGAGAGAGAGAGAGAGAGAGAGAGAGAGAGAGAGAGACCTTTTGACCTCTGCTGGTATAAATCCGTCTGCCCTCGTTCTCCACCCCTCTGGCTCACGGTCTCGGTTCTCCCACATAAGATCCAGACAGACAAGTCTGAATAGACGGACTCTGAGGGTTAATGGTGTACTTTTATGGATGTGTGTGTGTGTATCTTTATTCTCTCAGATCTGGTGCTAAACGTCGCCTGCTGTTCCAAAGATGGCAGTTTAAAGCTCGTCTTGTCTCTTCTCACATCGTTTAGACCCTCGTCTCTTTACACCACCCTTCACCTTGCTGCCGTGTGCTAAAGTTATGGGTTTGCAGATTAAACCGTAGAACAGATCATTTTTGTACTCTCAGCTGCTGCTAATTTGAAGTTTAAGAGAAGTTCACCATTTTATTTCATATAGAAATGAATATAAGATTGTGTTTGGGTCTTAAAAAAATGTGTTTTTTCACAATAACGTCTTAAGACTTTTTTTTTTTTTTTTTTTTTTTTTTTTTTTTTTTTTTTAAATGATGATAATTATAGAAAGTAGAAATACTAAAAATTCTAAAGCATGGAATTGTTTCATTAGCTCTGGAGAACAAAAGTGGAGTAAAATGAACTTTTTTTAAATTAAAACTTAGGGACTAAATAATAAAAGTAAAATGACTTACAAAATAAAAAAAAAATATTGGCCAATCACATTCAGTATGCAAATGAGTAGAGGATGATGATGTGGGATCCAGACTTATAGCCAATAATCAATAATGTGATATGGCTCGACATCCTGCTGCCTTGGCAACATTGATTATTTTCCTCTAACAGCGTGTCCTGGCACGGTCCTATAGTAACTTGATAACGATTACAAATGTTTAATTTAATCTTTTTTTATCCATTTATAGTTACATTTAATGTTCTGGAATGTCCATAAACATAAACACATCTCTGTGCTGAAACTGTAGACTCCACCCATAAAATATTTACAGAATACTTAATTTACTAGACCAACAATTATTTTTCTTTGTTAAAATGACTTTAGACTTTAGGTTTTTTTTTTTTTTTTTTTTTTTTTTTTTTTTTTTGGTCAAGGAGAGAGTCTCAGGGTTCTATTTATTTATTTATTTATTTATTTATTTATTTATTTATTCAAAACAGTGTAATTAACAACCATGAAGTGCAGATTTCTACCTCAGCAATTGTTTAAATCTTATTTCAGTCATTAAACTGGTGAGATTTTATACTGAAATAAGGAAAAAGTCACCACCCGCTGTTCTACATCTCCAGAGCGAAAGGAAAAACCAGGAAAAAATCCGGCCGATATCGAATATTAGGTACTTAATTCCCGGTCTGTTCGGTGACTGATGCTGTCCAGAGATAAAATGTAGTGTGTTTCTCAGGTTTCATATTCTCTGTTGGCTAAATTGTGCTGAGAGAGCCGCTGTCTCTGTGTGATGTTTTGAGAGAGGGAGAGACTGACAGAGAGTGTGTGTGTGTGTGTGTGTGTGTGTGTGTGTGTGTGTGTGTGTGTGTGAGAGAGAGAGAGAGAGAGAGAGAGAGAGAGAGAGAGAGAGAGAGAGAGAGAGAGAGTCAAATGACATTGTAGAGACACACAGCTGAAGATTGAATTTCTTACCAACCTGTAAGTCTGTCATATACCTGCTCTCTCTCTCTCTCTCTCTCTCTCTCACACACACACACACACACACACACACACACACACACACACACACACACACACACACACACACACACACACTCCTGAAGTAAAGCTTTGAGAAGCTGAAACACGGTTCTAATAAGATTAGAAATTTAATTTAGTCAGGTAGATCGTTAGCATAGAAGTAGCAAACACACAAAATGTGGCCGACTAGCATCCATGCTAATGGCAGAGGACATTATATTACTGTATAAATAATTTGTTAAAGCTAAAGAGCAGAGTTTTTTACTTCCTGTGATCTAGATGGTCAGCTGAGGTAACTTCCTGTCGAACGTGTGACGTTGGGAGCTTCACAACCAGAACTTATGGAAAAGCATTAACTTAGCAATAGTCAGTTTTTTAATAACTATGATGTTTCCCTCTCATTCATTCTTCCTTTCATTTTATAAAGGAAGTATTCACATAGCATTCCTCTCTCTCTCTCTCTCTCTCTCTCTCTCTCTCTCTCTCTCTCTCTCTCTCTCTCTCTCTCTCTCTCTTTCTTTCAGGGAGCAGAGTTGGATGACCCAAGGGTTGTCAGCAGTCTGGGATTCTTTGATAGTACACACACACACACACACACACACACACACACACACACACACACACACACACACACACACACACACACACACACACACACACAGAGGCAGCTGAGGCGTGGGGAAACCCGAAACCGTTTATTAGAAACACTTTGCACCCTTCAAGAACACTGGAGCCACCATAAATAATGACACAAGCTGAGATCTCTCTCTCTCTCTCTCTCTCTCTCTCTCTCTCTCTCTCTCTCTCTCTCTCTCTCTCTCTCTCTCTCTCTGTCTATCTCTCTGTATACATGTATGATCAAAAACGTGCTGTGAGGATTTAGGAGTGAGAAAACACTTCACATGTCTAAAAAGATCCCAGGCGACTCCGGACATTCACTTCCTGATGTTGTGCTCTGACAAAAGCATTAATCCACCTCGTTGTACACTACTGCACACTACACACACACACACACACACACACACACACACACACACACACACACACACACACACACACACACACAGACATGTCCTCTAGGGTCTAGTGTATAAGTGTTAGACACCTTCTGATCAGAGTCAGAACTAATTAGCAATGCTGAGTGTCGAGTGCATGAAGTGTCACTCAGATAGATAGATAGATAGATAGATAGATAGATAGATAGATAGATAGATAGATAGATAGATAGATAGATAGATAGATAGATAGATAGATAGATCAAACACACTCACTCTAACACACACAGGCACACACACAAATACACACAAACACACTCACTCTCACACACAAATGCACAAATAGACATATACACAAACACTCACTCACTCAAACACACATATACACAAACACATTCACTCAAACACACACACACACACACACACACACACACACACACACACACACACACACACACACACACTCATACACACACAGTAAATTTTTCTAATGGTGCTCTTTAGGTCTGTCCTGACTAATGAAGTGTTCTTCGTGCCTGGTGTCTGGATGAGATTTTGACCATTTGTCCCTTTTTTTTAATTTAAATTCACCTCGCCGTCACCTGAAGCCACATCTGACGAGCGCGACCCCATACCCCTCCGACCAAGTGACTTACTCTTTATTATCATGACTCCAGCAGATTCCCTCAGTTACTTTACTCACATCAACCCCGTTATGAGTGAAGCGAGCACATGGCCCTGGGTCACGCTGCATGCTATTGTAATTTGTGTGCTATTGGAAGCAGACGCGTTTACGGGAGCGAGGAGCTGCAGGTTGGATGTGCTGATTTAACCCAACCGAGGTTGTGCCCTTGGCTTTAATTAGTACCAGACCAGCGCTCCGTCGATCACCTGATGGAGGTCACAGCTTCAGGTGGTTGTGATTTAGCTCCTAAAATGACGTCTGCTTTGGATCTGGCCAAGGAGGTGAAAGGTCACGGGGTGAATTCACAGGGATTAAGAGAACGGTGTTTGTGTGACAGAGGGATAAAAAGCTAAAAAGCTGCTTCGGGTGACACATAGAGCAGTGGGATTGAGAGAGGAGTTCAGAGGTTCATATTTAATCTGTGTGTGTGTGTGTGTGTGTGTGTGTGTGTGTGTGTGTGTGTGTGTGTGTGTGTGTGTGTGTGTGTGTGTGTGTGTGTGTGTGTGTGTGATTGCTTTTATTCTAGATGCACACATTTTTTTTTGTTTCTTAGTGTAACAAAAGAATATCTTCAAATCTTAAGTGTTTGTTTTTTGTAGCAAACTATCAGTTATTTTTTAAATAAAAAACAATTGCAAAAAAAAATATTATTTATTAGTAGTGTTTCTAATATTAGTTTACTTTAACTAATTTAATCTAATTCATTATAATATAATTTTGTTTTTTTTTTCGATTTATTTATTGTTTTCTATTATTTATACGTAGGTGAGGATCTAAGACATTTACATGTATATACTGTATACATATAAACTTATATATTTACAGTTTGTAAGCTAAAATAAAATGAATCCATTTTTAGTGAATTATTTAAAAACGATGAATTCTAAAGTTTTTTCTTAGTGTTAACGTGTAAGTCAATGACAACGTTTTTCAGAACCCCGCTTAGTAAAGTAAATTTAGTAAATTTATAGCACAAATCAAAATAAACACAATCTCAGAAACACCGATTTTCTTCATACAGTACTTGCATGTGTATGTTAATTTTATGCCTTTTTTTTTACTTTTTTTTTTAATTGGGTTTCAATTAGAATTGATCAATTGATTATCACCTAATAAAAATGGTATGAATGATATTCTAATTCAAAGAGTGCAACAGATTTTAATAGACTAAGCTGTATGTGTGTGTGTGTGTGTGTGTGTGTGTGTGTGTGTGTGTGTGTGTGTGTGTGTGTGTGTGTGTGTGTGTGTGTGTGTGTGTGTGTTCAGCAGTGGAAGCTAGAAAGCCAAAAGCCTGAAGTATCTAATGGAAAGTGTCTGATGGAGAACATGGACGTGTCTGGGCAGCGTGGAGAGCCTGGGCTTCACATCACCTGGACTCCGGCAGGTACAGTACACCGTGTCAGGAGACTAAACACTGCCTGCCATAATCCAGCCTTCACATGACATCATCATCATCCTCATCATCATCACCAGGCTTGTAGCTGTCAAACAGGAAAGTAATCCGCTGCATGATATCATTATTTAGGTCAGTGAACAGACGTCTGTTTTCTATAAAAGCAGGTTGAGACGCGGCTCGTTTCGAGCTTGTTTCGACTTGGTAAAAATAGAAGGTGATTATATAGAAGGTGAAGAATTAGCCTTTTATTCCCTTGTTCCATATTTACTGGAGCAAAACATGTCCCCTAGACCTGCACAATTCATCCCAATTTATAGCAGCAGCATTGAAGAAACCGATATATTTTTTATTTTTTTTTTTGAACTACACTGAGGTCTTTTTATGAGTAGGTTGTGTGCAGAATGGAAGAAAATTATATGGATTTTTCTCTTAAACAAATGTCTATAAAATGTTAACTATTCAAATATTCTATTTAAATGGAAAAAATGTATTCTAATGAATTCTAGAATATATACATAAGCAAATATTGCACTTAAATATCAAAATGTTCTTCTACTTTTTCTGAACAGTATTTATTTATTATTATTATTATTATTATTATTATTATTATTATTATTATTATTATTATTATTATTATTATTATCATGAATAATCACCATCTGTGAGTTCCATAAAATGAAATATATAAAATTAAATATAAATTAATATATAATATTTTTATTTACATTTCATTTTATTTCATTTAATTCAAAAAAAAATTTTTTTCCAGAAAAGTAATTACTTTTGATGATAAATGATATTAAGTAATTCATACTTTAAATGAACTACTCAATATAATATAATGGATCGATTTGTTGACACATTAGAATGAATCATTTCTCTTTTACAATACTTAAAATAATCGATAAAATCTTAATTGGTTTCAATTAAACGTTTCAATTCAATAAAATGATTTGTATCTCAACAATCAACATTCAACACTCATTTTCTTTTTTAAATCATTGTATAATGTGCTAAAATATCCCCAGACCTACAGTAGTCTCCGTGTGTTACGAGCGTTGATGTTCAGATACTGAAGATCTCCATAATCTCATTTGAATAAAACCGTCGTTTTTGCACGGCTTTTTGATTGGCAGGGATGTCAGCTGCATTTGCATAGTCCAAAGGATTGCGCATGAAGTGACATACAAACAAAGATAAGTTCACATCACTTGAAAAAAAAAAGCTCTTAGTGAGCCTTACACCTGGAACGTTCATTGTGTTGAGCCACGAACACGTCAGCGACGTCAGTGTGCCAAAGACGCCTTCAGATCACATGTTTTATCTTCAGAGGATTTCACTGAAACTCAGCTATACTTGTTTCTAAACACACACACACACACACCTACATGTGTATTTGTTTCATCCTCATCTCCATGGTACCTGAATCCGTTCAGGCATTCAAGCGAATCATGACCCGAGGGCCTTGTCATCTGACCCAGCCACTTAACATACTCATACAGGTGCAGCGATAAAGAGCGCTTGTCTTATTCGACAGATATTTGGCACACGTGTGCTTTACTGTTTGTAGATAACAATGGTGCGATTTGTTTTTCCGTGCTGACGTTACAATAACATGCGTGATAATGTCAATAATAATATACGATCGGGTGCAAAAAAACGTTATGCCTAGAAACTGGGAGTGGAACTCTGTGACATCATGTGAATAAATATCTGAGGGATAAAAAAAGAAATTAAATGTGGTATTAAATGTGAATTATGTGTGTGCACGTTTAATCCTTCTTATTTCTAATCTTTATGCACTTACAACGCTGACACAATGGAATAAAAACTCTTACACATTTCACCTTGCTGTGACCTCAACCCTATTTGGATTGCTACCAAAATCTTAGCAGTGCATTTAGCGTTTCTGTGAAGATCTTAACGAACGAACGTTCTTCGGATATCACGCTAACATTATCTCAGGTAGATGTAGATAGTCTTTACAGCTGTGCAGATAAACATCTCATTGAAGGATCGAGTCTTTGCATGAATGAACAGGTGTACAGGCGTTTCTGATTATTTGGAAGGTTGTGTCTATTTAGTAACACGTCCCTCTGTCATTTAGATTTATTGCATTTGGCAGACGCTGTTAACCAGAGCGAAGTACAGAAGTGCTTTTAAGTCTCTATCGATGAATACATTAACGCTCTGTCCATCCATTCATCCATCCATCCATCCATCCATCCATCCATCCATCCATCCATCCATCCATCCATCCATTCATCCATACAAACATTAATCTATCCATCCCATCCATCCTTCTCATCGTGCTTCCATCCATCCTTTCATATATCCATCTATCCATCCCTCTTTGCTTCCATCTATCCCATCTGTTCTTCCGCCTAACTGTCCATCCATCCATCCATCCATCCATCCATCCATCCATCCATCCATCCATCCATCCATCCATCTGTCCATTCATTCATTCATTCATTCATTCATTCATTCATTCATTCATTCATTCATTCATTCATCTGTCAATCCTTCTGTTCATTCATTCATTCATTCATTCATTCATTCATTCATTCATCCATCCATTCATCTGTCCATTCATCCATACATCTGTCCATCCATCCATCTATCAATCTATATGTCCGTCCGTCCATCTATCAATCCATCGGTCTATTCGTCCATCCATTCCTGCATCTATTAGTCCATCCATCCATCAAGCCATCCAGCCATCCATCTGTCCCATCCTTACTTCCTTAAAAGGGTTTTTGAGGTACATTTGAAATGTTTGCTAAAATGAAAACTAAAAATGCACAAAGAACTGTAAACATTTTAAAATGTATGTCCTGAGTTGATTTTGATGAAGCTGTGATCATCTTCACTGCTAAAAAGCGCTGGTTTAACATAGGCTTAATATGTAGCTTTTCAAACATACTCCTTCCACCAAAACTTCTCTTTATGTCTCTATGTTCAACATACAGCAGGTGATGAGGAAAAGGCTAAAAACTTTATGTTTGTCAACTAGAAATTACATTTTGTTATTATTTTTTTTTCAGGTTCAAAGGCAAGATTTTGTGTTTCCATGTGGTGATCTAGACTTTGTTAAAAAAACACAGCAACTCTGTCTCATTTGATTTTATTCCAGAACATTCTCAACAAAATACATGCTGTAATTACATATTGTAAATACATATTGTCATTTTTGCTAAATGGCTAAGGACTTGCTTGAAGTAAATGTGTGTGAGTGGAGAATGTGTGTAGTTTCCTCTTTAGGACGGCTAGTGTTTCTAATTAGATGCTGATAAGCAAATATGCCACATTTTGATCTAGAATTATTTAACACACTACTTACAATATAGGTATGAGCTTTCAACACAATCTTACTTCCCAGTTCTGAAATAGGAATTTCGAGTATGTTGTTTTGTACAGTATGTTGTTGTAAATGTAGCGTGAGAATTTCATAAACTTAATATTTAAACATAAACTTTTCGTGAGCTTGCTATTTTTCCCCTCTGATATAAACATAGTTTAATAAGATTTTGGGTGATTTATAAACAATGTACAAACCGGATTTGTAGTCCAAACAAACACTGTATACAGATATCTTCCGCTTAAGTTTGCAATAATTAACAGCAGCTAGCTTAGCATGTCATTTTCTCTGAGGTAACTGCCTCAAAGAGTGGGGGATGATTGCAGTGTTTTGTTGTCAGTTGATACGTGTTTTGAATAATTACAGTAATTTCACCTATAGAGATCCAGACGTATTGGCACCCTATACAGAGGTGGAGCTAATAGTGAGGTTTTTTTTTTTTCGCTCTGGTTTATCAGAGTTTAAGAATTAACAGTTTTTTTTTAAACCAGAATCCCGGTTAGATATCTGATAATAAAGTTTTGTGAGCGTATTAAATAAACACATTGGTACATCTGGTCCTGTGTATGAAACACGAGGAGTACAAACTTGTCTGCTTTGCTTTTTTGATTTCCTGTGGAAAACGGATATCTGCTAACGGATGAAGCATGTACTTTGTCTCCAGATGCTAAGCATACATTTCACTAAATCTCTGTTACTTTGTAAGTGCGTTTTCTTTCGTCGACTTTCTCTGTTGATACAAATTATTCATTAGTGGTTTTAGCATCGTCTTGAAAATACATGTTTGTGTTGTCTGATCCAGCAGGTTGGATGACTGCACTGGTCATGTTTACTCAGTACTTTTAATAATAAAAACATTGAAAAGCTTAAGCTTTACAAAACACTCAGAGCGCTCATGAAGAGAAAGAAATGTGGTTTCTGGACTTGTTAGCAGCTTGCTGTCGTGTTTGTCTGAAGATAAATCCACTCTAGTGTGGAACTTGAGTCTGAGCACTATATCCTCCAGTGTTAGCACAGTCTTCGAAATATTAACTCAAAGCCACTCCTTTTACCTCCATAAAAATCATGAACTCTAATGTGAAAATAGTTCAGGTACTGTAAATCCTGCTAGCCAGCCATGCTATAGCCTTGCTAGCTTGATATATAGCCAGATTGGCCTGTTTGCTGTTCTAATACTGTACCAGTCAAAGGTATCATAGATAAACTAGCATGGATTTTGTTAGCAAACATATTTAGCGAGGCAAACTGGTAAATAAGATTCTAGCTAATGGTAAATATGATTAATCAAATAATATTATTTCTGATGAACTCGTTAGGAAACCTTATAGCATTAGACATGTTTCAGAGATTTCAGGAGTACTAAAAGTTCCTCACTGACAATATCTGAATTTCATCACTGAATTTTTAATCCTTGAGTGTAAAATTTCTACGTTTTATTCCCTACCTGTATACTGGTTACTGTTACAGACACATTATCTACAGGAGATTTTTTTCTTAAGTTTTATTTCTTGGGACTTTTTCTTGGGACTTTTTTCTAGCTGCCACTTGCTACATTACTGCTCGATTAATCACTCAGTTGCTTAGGAGCAAAATACATCTTGGCTCGACTTAAAGACTACAAACCTACGCCTGTCAGGTTCATAGGAATTGTTTGCGAAGCAGTTTGCCAAGTCCAGGCGTCAAACAGAACCTTCTGTCTACACATTGCATTATCATATTTTATTACTTAAACCTGATTTACATTTACAGCATTTTATCAGACACACAATGGCAGCTTGGTGGTGTTGGGAGATGATCTCACAACCTTCTTATCCAAATGTTTCAGCCACTGAACCACCACCATTTTAAGTTTTGATTTATTATTATTATTATTATTATTATTATTATTATTATTATTATTATTATTATTATTATTATTATTATTATTATTTAACTTTTGGGTCTTTTATTTTTATTTTCTTTTTTATTTTCCTTTTATTCCATGAGTTGTACATTTAGTGGAGTGTGAACACTGCTTTGGAGAGTGATCCAGAGATCTGACAGATCCCATGACCCAGACTCAGATCAACTGCTCGGTCGTATAAATGAGATGAATGTAATTCTCTCTAGATAAGAGCATCTTCCAAAAAGATATCGATCTAAACCAGAGATGTAGTATTTTAGTGGTCCTGGGATTTGAACTCACCATCTTCCAACCTCTAGTCCAACACCTTAACCATTGAGTTAACCCTGGACTTTAAGATAATGTTGTTTGAAGTCCAAAACTGATATAGATGCTGCTAGTTGACACCATGCTATACTTCCTGGTTCACATCACAGCTTTCCCATTAGCACACTCAGTTTCAGAATAAACTACTAGCACCCTCAGTCTTAAGAAAGGTTAATAATAATAATAATAATAATAATAATAATAATAATAATAATAATAATAATAATAATTAATAATAATAATAATAATAATAATAATAAAGGTTCCCACAAAAATGGGTTCCCACAGTGACGCCATTGAAGAATCAGATTTGGTTCCCCAAAGATCCTTTTAGTAAATGTTTCTCTTTTATCTCAGTGGCATATAGAACCTTGTTACGGTTTAAAAAACCTGTTTTGCAATAAAAAAATTCTTAAAGGTTTTTCACAGAACTGTTTATCCTGTCAAGAAACCTTATGAAGTGTTCAGTTAATTAACGATGCCACAACTGAACAAACATGGAAACGTGCAAATGGTTTTGGTTTGAAGGTTGTTTTTTTTTTTTCTGTACTAAAATCATTTCTATATATCAGTCTGTCATTCAAGCAGAGCTGTGTTGTTTTTCTTTCTTTCTTTCTTTCTTTCTTTCTTTCTTTCTTTCTTTCTTTCTTTCTTTCTTTCTTTCTTTCTTTTTTGAAAATCTAAATGATGGATCATTCTACACTTACTACTCGATATATTCTGCTTGAGTATTTTTTTTTCACCCTTAAATAAATTCAGAGTGTTTAATAACAGAGATTTATTCTTCCACTTGTCTTTTTACAAGATGTGTATCTGTTTTTGCAGTGAGGACATCAGAAATGAAAAAGTCTCTCAGATCGTCCTCGTCACGACACGTTCCATTTGTCCGTGATATCATCTCTGAGCATCTGGATTAAACAAGATCTTTTTAGCATTCTGTATGTCTGTGTGTGTGTGTGTGTGTGTGTGTGTGTGTGTGTGTGTGTGTGTGTGTGTGTGTCCGTAATTCCAGAGTCAACTCTGATTTCTCTGAGCTGCTTGTCCGCACATGAACTCGCCTGAAGCACAGATGAAAAATTGGGCTTGTTTGAATGATGGCTGATAATAATAATAAAATTCCTGCAGCATGTTCACATGGAGGTATAGAGACATGACATAATGATCAATCTCATGAGAAATCTGATTTTAGTTGAAAATTATAAATAACGGGACAAACTCTTCTCAGGGGATTTAATTGTTCAGTGAATCAGAGCATGATGATGATTTTCTTCATTTGTTTTAATAGAAATTTTGGAAAAAAAAAACAGCCAATAATGTAAATGTAGAGTAAATAATAATAATAATAATAATAATAATAATAATAATAATAATAATAATAATAATAATAATAATAATAATAATAATAATAACAATAATTTGAAAATTAAATTTGAAAATTAAAATAGAAATTTTATTTGTCACATTGACACAACCGTGCACAGTATGACATGAAAATGCTGAAAGTCATAGAAAATAAAAAAGAGTTAAAATAGAATTACAATAAAAATATAATTTAAACAATGTAGGTAAAAATATAGAGAAATATATAAAAATATTATATAATCAGATCTGTAGCAGAAAATTATGACCCATAGTCAGAGTATTCTTTTTTTTTTTTTTCAGGAGACCAACATCAGGAGACCAAGCTTTCGCATTAGTAGGCCATAAGCTGTGTAATACCTTGCCACCACCAGTCAGAACTGCTTCTACGTTTGCGGAATTTAAATCCATGTTAAAAACACACCTCTTTCCCTGTACTTTTTATTGTTGTTAATTTGTACGTGTTCTTTTATATTTATGTTCTTTCTTTTTTTCCTTTTCTTTTATCTCTATGTTTAGTACTTTCATATCTATGTACAGATAAATTTTAATTTAATTGAATTGAAACCTTCAGAGGGGGGACACGGTGGCTTAGTGGTTAGCACGTTCGCCTCACACCTCCAGGGTTGGGGGTTCGAGTCCCGCCTCCACCTTGTGTGTGTGGAGTTTGCATGTTCTCCCCGTGCCTCGGGGGTTTCCTCCGGGTACTCCGGTTTCCTCCCCCGGTCCAAAGACATGCATGGTAGGTTGATTGGCATCTCTGGAAAATTGTCCATAATGTGTGAGTGTGTGAGTGAATGTGTGTGTGTGTGTGCCCTGGGATGGGTTGGCACTCCGTCCAGGGTGTATCCTGCCTCGATGCCCGATGACGCCTGAGATAGGCACAGGCTCCCCGTGACCTGAGAAGTTTGGATAAGCGGTAGAAAATGAATGAATGAATGAATGAATGAATGAATGAAATCTTGAGAGGAACCAGATTGTGAAGAGAACCTCATCCTCATCTGGGTGACACTAGACAGGAAATTCAATTCAATTTTATTGATAAAGCACATTTAAAACCTGCCTGAGCTGGCCAAAGTGCTGTACATAGAGATAAAAGAAAAGGAAAAAAGAAAGAACATAAATATAAAAGAACACGTACAAATAACCAATCTCCAGTCTCTTGTATGCCGAGTTATCTTTGCGTTTAATAGGTATCTAAAGTTGTGTGTCATCCGCATAGCAGTGATACGACACCCCAAATTTGTACATAATTGATCTCAGAGGTAACATATACAGCGAAAATAATACCGATGCTAAGATCGATCCTTGGGGTACACCACAGGTGACGTGAGCCACCGAGGATGAATGGACACCTAAGTTGACTGCAAATCTTGTTGACTGTTGACAAAAACGACTGGAACCATTTCAATACTGTACCAGTGATACCAATCGAGTATTCAAGCCAAGATAAAAGAATCTTGTGGGCTACAAAATCAAAAGCAGAGCTCAAATCCAAGAGAATTAAGGCCATCGTATCACCAGCATCTGTGGTCATTAAAATATCATTGAAAACATTTAAAAGAGCCGACTCAGTGCTATGAAGGGTTTTAAAGCCGGACTGAAAAATATCAGAGATGGAGTTGATTTGCAGGTTGTTTCTCAATTGTGAACTTCTCAACCTTTTCAAGAATTTCGATAGAAAAAGTTGAAACTTTAAAGCCTGTAACAGTGCTAACATAACAAGCTAGCATCAGGACTAATTACCTTGAATAATACACCTGTGCTGTGTAATAAACAGATCAGAAACGAATGAACAATTTACCTGTAGTTTTGCTCCTGTATAAGAGTGTGCGTGCATGAGTGTGTGCGCATGAGTGTGTTTGTGTGTGTGCTGGAGGTTAAACAGCCCTGATGATGTGAATTTGGCTTCATCATGAGGTTTTCAGGGGCAGCGGTGGCGCTTCAAACAAGCAAATAAAAGAAACAAATTAGCAGCAGCAGGGGGGCATGACCACAAGGCCTCACATTAATTTGATCGCTTGCTTTTTTGGCATGTGTGTGTGTGTGTGTGTGTGTGTGTGTGTGTGTGTGTGTGTGTGTGTGTGTGTGTGTGTGTGTGTGTGTGTGTGTGTGTGTGTGAGGTCTGTTCTACCATCCCCTGCATTCTCGACTTAATTCATTCCACGTTTGTTGTTTACACTCATGCTGTGCCTGTGACGAATAAGTGCTACGGTTTCGAGAGCACCGCTGCTTTATGAATTCTGTGTGCTTTTTAATTCCCTCTTAATCATTTGAGTCGTAACTTAGTTACACAAAATAATTGAGTTAGAACTAAACAATTATCTTTTAGGTCTATTTGTGTGTATTAACCTCAGCTTGGACAAAACTCTCTGCAATCAAACATCACACAGCAATGTGTTTAAAACAAAGCTCCTAGTCTTTTTCCTAAGATTCCCATAAGATCTATAAGATTTTTTTTCTGATTTTTATTGTCTGATGTTAGTAAATAATAATATATAGTATATTATATAATTAAATAATATATGGATAAAGCCCCAGTATCCATCCTTTCAGTTACCGTTATTTCACTTACCTTTTAAAAATAAAAAAAAAATTTAAAAAAAAGTTCCAGAAATACACAAACATAATCATTCATAACTTAACAAAAGAAAAACACAGAAAAGACCAAAAAAAAAAGACCCAATGATAATGAAATAAATACAAAACAAATATCCCAGTAATGCAGTTCAGCCACTGCAGCTCACCAGCTTCTTAAGACACACTCTAACTCTAGACTATACTTTGTCCTGACTGCATCATTACAGATGCAACACCTCTCACAAATACACACACACACACACACACACACACACACACACACACACACACACACACACACACACACACACACACACACACACCATTCACACAATCACTTGCATTGGAGACCAGGCCTCCAGTCCTCTCCTGGTCCCTGGTATCAGGCGACGCCAAAAGCGGTACTGGAGGAAGCGGAAACACGGGAAGCGGGCAGGCGTCGATGCTAGGCTAAACACATAACCTAGCTGGCCGGCTCTCCTGTCCATTCTACTTTCCAACATTTGCTCCCTGGACAATAATTTTTTTTTGTTTGCACTATCTTTTGTCTTGTCCTGCACTGTTTGCACCAGGTTGCACAGATGCACTTTATGTGTCTATGACTAACTGACTAAGTCCTTAGCTCTGTCTTTGCTTTATGTAGCACCATGTTTCTGGAGAAACGTTGTCTCATTTCACTGTGTACAGCAACAGCTATATATGGTTAAAATTACAATAAAAGTTGACTTGACTTGATTTGACTTGTTCTTATACGGTTTCTATTGAAACAGCATGTACAGGGACCTTATGAAGAACAAACATCATAAACTGAACATGATAACAGAGTCATTTAAAAAAGGAAAACATATAAACTTTTTTTTATGGTGACATGAATTATTTCTGTACTTTACTTTTGTTTTGGAAGAAGTCTCCACTGTCTGTGCTGACAAGCTGGATGTGTGTGTGTGTGTGTGTGTGTGTGTGTGTGTGTGTGTGTGTGTGTGTGTGTGTGTGTGTGTGTGTGTGTGTGTGTGTGTGTGTGTGTGTGTGTGAGAGAGAGAGAGAGAGAGAGAGAGAGAGAGAAAGAGAGAGAGAGAATGGTTAAGGAAAGAATGTTGTTCAGGAACTTCATTAGTGTGGATCATCCACAACATTTAATGCAGCTGTAAACAGATTAAAAAAATAAAAAGACTTATATTTCACATATAAGTTGAATGATACACTTGTCTTTAATTATTTTCGTATATCACAAATTCCACAGTGTTAAAAGATAGTCAGGGTTCTATGATTAATTTCAACAAATCTGATTATTTAAAAAAGCCCCAAAGCCCAAGTTCTGGGACTGAAACTAACATGCTTCTAGTGATGAGATCTGAACCTTTATTCCTGATCTACAGAACCTCTGTTCCTTATATACTGAACACCTGTTCCTGATCTACTCAATAACTTTTCCTGATCTACTCAATAACTTTTACAGATCCACTGATCCCCTGTTCCTGATCTACTGAACACCTGTTCCTGATCTACTGAACGCCTGTTCCTGATCTACTCAATAACTTTTACAGATCCACTGATCCCCTGTTCCTGATCTACTGAACAACTGTTCCTGATCTACTGAACGCCTGTTCCTGATCTACTCAATAACTTTTCCTGATCTACTCCATAACTTTTATAGATCTACTCAATAACTTTTCCTGATCTACTCAATAACCTTTACAGATCCACTGATCACCTGTTCCTGATCTACTGAACACCTGGTCCTTATCTACTGAACACCTGTTCCTGATCTACTGAACCTCTGTTCCTGATCTACAGTACCCCTGTTCCTGATCTACTGATCCCCGGTTCCTGATCTACAGAACCTCTGTTCCTGATCTACATTACCCCTGTTCCTGATCTACTGATCTCCTGTTCCTGATCTACTGATCCCCTGTTCCTGATCTACTGATCCCCTGTTCCTGATCTACTGAATAACATTTGCTGATCTACAGAACATCTGTTCCTGATCTACTGATCCCCGGTTCCTGATCTACAGAACCTCTGTTCCTGATCTACTGATCCCCTGTTCCTGATCTACTGATCCCCTGTTCCTGATCTACTGATCCCCTGTTCCTGATGTACTGAATAACATTTGCTGATCTACAGAACCTCTGTTCCTGATCTACTGATCCCCTTTTCCTGATCTACTGATCCCCTGTTCCTGATCTACTGAATAACTTTTCCTGATCTACAGAACCTCTGTTCCTGATCTACTGATCCCCTTTTCCTGATCTACTGATCCCCTGTTCCTGATCTACTGAATAACTTTTCTACAAAAACACTAACATCCTTCACTTGTTTGTTATTAAGCTGCCCTGTTGTCACAGATGAGCTGATTCATCAACATTTACTCAACATTGGCAACTAGAGGTTTTCAGGAAAAAGGAGGAGCGGTGTGTGTGTGTGTGTGTGTGTGTGTGTGTGTGTGTGTGTGTGTGTGTGTGTGTGTGTGTGTGTGTGTGTGTGTGTGAGATGGGATAAATAGGCAGGAATAAGAGGTCTTTAGGGTTGTGTGTACCTGCAGTTAAACAGTGTTGCTCTTGGCATAGCAGACTGAACAAATTAACCATAATATCTCTGTCTTTCTCTCTCTCTCTCTCTCTGTGTGTGTGTGTGTGTGTGTGTGTGTGTGTGTGTGTGTGTGTGTGTGTGTGTGTGTGTGTGTGTGTGTGCGCATGTGTGTGTAATCATTTTACTCTTTCAGTGATGACACAGCAAATACATTTGTCAAACAGCCTTCAACACCTATTAAACTCATGATTTTCCCCATGATCCATTTATTTTCTATGTAATTATTTTCCAGGTTTATTTTCATTTTTATTTTTATTTTATTTTTATTTTATTTTTTAAATGCAGGGAACAGATTTTTGTTAACTTTCACATAATTATATGTTAATATTTTATACTTTTGAATTTGAAAAAAAAATAGGGTGATTAAGGTGATTAACTGACTCTTTATATATATATATATATATATATATATATATATATATATATATATATATATATATATATATATATATATATTGACTTATTCTATTAGTGATTTTTAAATTATTTGTTAATTGTCGCATGACCTTGTTTTCCACAACTCATTAATTCATTTTACCTTTTTATTCTGCTCATGTGATCCAACTATTTTCATTTTACAATCTTTTTTTTTAATGATTCATTTTCAGATGAATCATTTCTTTTTTTTTGATGATCCACTGGTTCACACTGATTCCTTATGATTCGCAGGTGATTCATTATCTTTCCTTACTTTTTTCCCCAAAGAACAGTTCTTCCTCATAAATTTTTCAGTGTGATTTCCCGCCGATCTTTTTTTCCCCTCTGCATTATTTTCCCGAGGATTCATTCATTAAATTCTATATGATTCTTCTAGTAAACAATTGGTTTACTTTTACATTCTAATATTTTCAGCTGCACTTCATGTGTTTTTTCCCCTCATGTCATTTTTGTGCGATTTTTTAAAATCACATTTGAATGAATTGATGAATCACATTTGTTTTTTTTTTTGTTTTTTTTGTTTTGTTTGTGTATTTGTGTGTTTATCTAACATCTTATTATATATAGCTCATATGGTGCCAACAACTCTCAGGTGTCCAATTGTAACGTGGTCACATTCACCATTAAAGGTGTTCATTATTCACCATCACTTCTAAATCACACATAGCAATGTAATAGATGAGATTTTTTTTTTTTTTATGTTGGTAAATGTTATATGAACACACACACACAGACACACACACAGACACACACAGACTCACACACACACACACACACCAGGTTGATTGGACACAGAGAACTGCCCTGTGTAAGCAACTTAACCGCTGTCCAAAAATAAATGCGCCCTAACTTTTTCTCGGCGCTGCTTTGTCTCAACATGTCCCACTGTTTTATTTTTGATAATGGCACCAGCGCTGCCCCGCTGCGTCCTGACTGACTTTCTGCGATTTCCTTGTGGCTAAATCCACCGTCCCTGTTTCTTGTCATGCTGCAGGCCGCTAAAAGCCTGTTGGACTGTGGCATGGCTCCTGTAACACTCTCCACCCTTCACGCTCCATATCCCCGGCTCACAGGAGGAGCTGGAATGGAGCGGCATCATGAGAAAACAGCCAAGCCCCGCCGCATGCTGGGCCCCAAAGCACTCTCATACTCCTTCAATATCGGGGGTGGAGAACTGCTAACTCAAAACCGCTGCATTTCGAAATAGTGAGAGAGAGAGAGAGAGAGAGAGAGAGAGAGAGAGAGAAAGATAGAGAGAGAGAGAGAGAGAGAGAGAGAGAGAGAGAGAGAGAGAGAGAGAGAGAGGCACCTGCTCGTGTTCCCGCAGATTAATAACGCGTCTCAGCTGGGGACGGCCGCTTTCATCTCACTAGGCTCCCTTAGCTTCTCATAAAGACGTCTTTGTGTCAGAGGTGGTGAAAGTGCCGAGGTTTTCCTGTGCCTCGATCCCATCCCTCTTTCCCCTCTACTGTATTTATTGGGAATGAAACACAGATCTGTTTGAACAAGCTGCAGTTACGAGCTGAGCACCGAGATCGGCTTCCTGTGATCAGGGACACACGGGCCGGAGAAATGCAAGAAAAGAGAAAAAAACATAACCTGACAAAATTATTTCTATTGTTTAGTACAGAATAATCCCAAATACACAAACAATATGAAGCGTGAGTCTTTTAAAAAAAAGTACAACATTTCATTTGATTTGGAATTTTTCAAACCTGTTTCAGTTTAAATTTTCTGTTTTTTATTAAAAACAGCAACATTTCAGATTTTGGTGATTTGCAGAATCTAATTTTAAATTCCAAACGCATGAGTATGTTTAATATCAATGTTTAATATAATATAATGCTCAGTTAATAAAGATAACCATGCAATTTTTGACTACAGATAAATAAAAATATAAAGGATTTACACATACGCTTTGATAGGTTTCTATATTTGTACTGATTTAAGTAGGATCATTTAACATCGATGAATTCGAATAATCACACAAACGAATCATAATTCAAATTCGAATTTGCGCATACACTTTACTACATTCATACTAATTTTAATAAAAAAAAATATTCAGAATTCAAATTTTAATGTTCATTTCAGTTATTTTTTATTTTTTGTCACATACACTTTAAAACATTTGTACTAATTTTAATAATAATAAAAAACACAACATGCAGTAAAACGTTTTTGCTTTTTTTTAAAGCGTCATAAGTTTATTCAAAGGGAAAATAAATAATTAGTTATTACTCAGTAGTTAATGATTAGTAATGAATAGTTAGTGATAAATGACATATTTATTGATTATTAATGAGTTATTCAATAGTAGTGAGTAATATCTGTTGTAAAATAAATGTTTAGTAAGTAACTAGTAAAATAAAAATTTATTAAGAAATTGGTCGATTCAATAGAAATTAATTCTGGATGAATAGTAAATACATCAGTGATTATTCAATGAATCAGTGATGCTCCATTAGTAATTAGTGTAATTAATATGAATAAATCATCAAGCAGAAATCACAAGTTAAATAAAAGTCTTTTGTCACAAACATTTCTGGTTATAGAGATGAGAGATCGTGTAGCTCGAGGAATACAAATTAGAAAATCAAACGATTTTAATCAAAGAAATAAAAGGATTCTCTTCTTCAGATTAGACTGTGAGGATTTTTTTTATATATATATATATATATATATATATATATATATATATATATATATATATATATATATATATATAATGCTTGTAGAGTCATTTCCATGCTTCCTTTAACACATTCGTTTGAAAATATATAAAATGCTTCCATGCTTCCATGCTTCCTTTAACACATTCGTTTGAAATCATATAAAAACATTGCTTACTTTGAAACTGAGAATTGTGTACTATTTTTGATGAGTCATTCTATATGATTCGTGATTTGTTTTTGTAACAGACACTGTGTAGAACATTGTAGCTGACACCATTCGAACCGAGGGATCGAGGGAAAATAAAACGTTTGAAACTGACCATAGGAATTTACAGGGAGCTTTGTTTTTCACACACACACGCACACACACACACACACACACACACACACACACACACACACACACACACACACACACACACACACACGACTTTAATACAAGATGATTAATTAATACAAGACAAAATTAATTATTAAGAAACTCAAAATTGAAATGATAATCTATCTATCTATCTATCTATCTATCTATCTATCTATCTATCTATCTATCTATCTATCTATCTATCTATCTATCTATCTATCTATCTATCCTTTTAAATTCATGTTTACAATATTACGTATTTTGAAATTGATTTTTATTTGTTTGTTTGTTAGTTTATTTATTTATTTATTTATTTGTTTCTTTGTTTATTTATTTATTTTAGGAGAACAATGACACACACCCGCCCAAACAAACACACACACACACACACACACACAAAGAGAGAGAGAGAGAGAGAGAGAGAGAGAGAGAGAGAGAGAGAGAAAATAATAAATAAATAATAAATAGATAGATAGATAGATAGATAGATAGATAGATAGATAGATAGATAGATAGATAGATAGATAGATAGATAGATAGATCGATAGATAGATAGATAGATAGATAGATAGATAGATAGATAGATAGATAGAAATACAACTATTTTTACTTTTAGGTTAATATCGCATTTAGTTATAATAAGTAACGGAATTAAAATAAATCAAGCAATGTTTTTACAGTCACCTTTTTTTTTCATTATTTCAGTTATTATTTGAATGATAAGAAATTTTTAAACCATTATTATTGTAATCTGTATTTTTGTTTGAAAATCTATAAAGTTCGGCTAGTGAAATATTAATAAGAGAAAGCGTAGCGATGATTTTCATGTTTTATTTTAAATACATTATTCGTAATGAAGACTGGAAAGTGTATAATTCATTATAATCAGAGATTATAATATTAATAAACATTATTTACAGGATGCTAGTCTGGAATGAAATAATAAGAAAAGTTTGTTTTCATTTTAGAAATATCATTTAAGGTAATCTTAAGGTGCTTGAGATGCTCATTGCTCTCCATATTAGCATGTTTTCAAACATTTCCTGTTAGCTTGACTGGGATCTTTTAACTAGCGTGTTATTGAGTGAAAATGAAAACCCTAACACATGTTTGCGCTCAGAAGAACATCTTAAAAACGTGCTTAGCAACAAATCAGTGTGTTTTTTTTTTTTTTTTGATGCTGTAATTTAGCCAAACAGATGCTAACCAGAGCGCACTTAGCATGTTTTGGACGCCGTAATTAGCTGAACCTCAGTATCAGGAGCAGAACCAAGTGCAGTGTGATGCACGGCGTGAGGGATCCGGATTAACTCCCGTATCAAATAACACAAATCCTTAAACATTTATGAGGAAAAACAGGCAATAATTTGCTGTCTTTCAAACACACACACTTCCCTTTGTCCTCTCAGCAGGACATGTTTTCGTAGATCGTTTGACGGAGAAATATTTGAGCTGCATGAGTTCTCTTGTGAAGTTCTTCCAAAAGGGAGTGGAGAGCTGCCGAGAGCCTCCAAACAAGTCCGGCTTCCCAGAATTCAGCAGGGCCCAGACGCCCACCGGCGCTCGCGCTCGTAAAAGGTCCAGAGGAGGTTTGGCTGGTGAGGTGAGGTGATGCCTGGACACGGACGTAACCACACACTCGGTTACGGCTGGGAACAGAGCGTCAGAGAGTCTCTCAACAACACACCGACTCCAAAATTTGAAGTCAGAGCGATCTCAGGGAATTACGCTCACTTACAGAAAGAGACAACAATATTGTGATTATTCCTAAAGTTGGAAATGTTGTACTGTTATGATGCATTATTCATTATTCTAATCTGCATCGTAAGCATGACATAATTATCTACAGTATGTCATGGAGATATGACACACTGCCATGGTTTTATGAGTCTTTATGAGTCTAGAAATAAGTCTTATAAAATTTTAGACTTCTCTCAATCTCTAAAGTTCCTGTTTCGGTGTTATGGGCTTAAACATTTGGAGTCATAATTTAAAATTAAGTCATACTAAATGATATCCACCTTAAACATTTTACCTTAAACATCCACCTTATCAGGATTAATCCTAGCTACAGTAGCTAATGAGTTTAGGAAGCCATTATTCGAAGCCTTTATTCACAACTAAACTCACCAGGTCAACTGTAGCCATAGCAACAGTTAGCACTGAGCTCTGCCTCTTATCTGATTGAATGCATCACTATATTGCTAGTCACTTTACCTCACTTTACCACTATATTGCTATATTGCTAGTCACTTTACCTCACTTTACCACTATATTGCTATATTGCTAGTCACTTTACCTCACTTTACCACTATATTGCTATATTGCTAGTCACTTTACCTCACTTTACCACTATATTGCTATATTGCTAGTCACTTTACCTCACTTTACCACTATATTGCTATATTGCTAGTCACTTTACCTCACTTTACCACTATATTGCTATATTGCTAGTCACTTTACCTCACTTTACCACTATATTGCTATATTGCTAGTCACTTTACCTCAGAAATGCACTTATTAGCAAAAAGATAAAAACATTCTGTCTGCTAGCTCTGATATGCGACACTGATATTCCCACACACTCAGTACTGTAGCTGCTATGTGTGTATTCCTGTTAGCCGTAAACATTAGCCGTATGACGTACAGTAGGACGTGTATTTCCCAGAATAAGGCTGGTTTTGTGCACAAACTTTGATGATTTTTTTTCCTCTCATTGTAGTCTGTTGCCTGTACTTCCTCATGTGCGCTAACTCCCGGTGACGTCCGCTAATCTTTACTGTCTTTGTTACTGCGCTGTTGCGTTTCACCTCAATAAAATAGCATCAAAGGGAAAATGACACATTGGATTTGTCTAGTTAGTTGGTTAGTGTGTCGATGGCAATAGGCCAGGCTGCGTTCTAGCTTTTTTTTCATGCAGCTGGTGTGTGGTAGAGCTATGAAAACTGTTCACCCGTGTCTGTGCTTTAAAAGCGAAACCTCGTTTAAACAGTGTGATGTCTTTATGGTGTTATACAAGGAAGAAACTGAAACTCGAGCATCTTTTTAAACACTATTGTATGCGTTATTCTATTCTGGTTCCAGTAAATGACCTGCTAAATCTCTCTCTCTCTCTCTCTCTCTCTCTCTCTCTCTCTCTCTCTCTCTCTCTCTCTCTCTCTCTCTTGCTCTCTTTCACTCACTCTCCTGGCCTGAACCTCACCCTGGTTCTGCCTCACTACCATCCCAGAATGTGTGATGCATTGTGGGCCGTCCCCTGGGCAGTCGAGGGGCCGTGTGTCTGGTGAGAAGCCTGCTGGGACATTCCTTATATGGCCACCGCTGAACTCCTCTCACCTCTCCGGGACTTTAGCACCATCTTAAACTGTAAGATACGTGTCCGTGCCCATGTCCAGGTCCCTCGTCAGCCACAAGATCCCACATTTTCACCTTCATTCTCACCTAAATCTATCTTTAACAATAATTATTTAATCAGCTCAGATCTCTGGGTCTGGTGGTATAATGGGTCTTGTTTTCTGTCTTGTATCCTGGTGTCGCCTTGACAGGTCTGTTTTAGCAGTGTGTGTGTGTGTGTGTGTGTGTGTGTGTGTGTGTGTGTGTGTGTGTGTGTGTGTGTGTGTGTGTGTGTGTGTGTTGTGTTGGCTGCTCTGTTAGGTTTGAAAACAGCTGGTAAAGAAACATGCTGTTTGCAGATGGGGTTCAGTCACCCATGAGATTGTGTGTGTGTGTGTGTGTGTGTGTGTGTGTGTGTGTGTGTGTGTGTGTGCGCGTGTGTGTGTGTGTGTGTGTGTGTGTGTGTGTGCAGAGTTGATGGGTAAAAAGAATGACGACGGGCCACAGGAAATGGGATTTTAGGAGAATCAAACACACACACACACACACACACACACACACACACACACACACACACACACACACACATATGTTCACTATGGTAATCCTTCAGCCTAGAAATGTTGAGATCTTAATCTGGAGTTGCTCAGGATTACACTGGTACCTAATGGAGTATAACTGAACGATTAAGAGATCGACCAGCTGAGTTCCAGATTTCTGGTGCCAAAAGTTTTGCAACTGACATACAGTAAAAAAAAAAACAAACTCTCTCTCTCTCTCTCTCTCTCTCTCTCTCTCTCTCTCTTTTCTTTTTTCTTCTTCATCAGGCTCCATTACATTTCATCATTCCCATGCCTCTTGTTCAGGTCTCATCTCTTCTCTCCTCCTTAGACACACTAGATCTCAGCAGTTCCTCTACGGCTCATAAAGTTATTTCCTTATTTCTTTACAAACAACTGAGTTTTTTCCCTCAGTGGAATCAGAGAGACAAAAGACGCACGTTAAAAACCTCCATCTGACACCTCCATCTGACACCTCCATCTGACACCTCCATCTGACACACTGAGCCCTGACACACTGAGCCCTGACACACTGAGCCCTGACACACTGAGCCCTGACACACTGAGCCCTGACACACTGAGCCCTGACACTGGAGACTCCTTCCATCTCCTTACAGAAAAAATTTCCACACGTTAACACAAGTGTATGGACTTTTGTAAACAACTGTACCTTGTGTGTGTGTGTGTGTGTGTGTGTGTGTGTGTGTGTGTGTGAGAGAGAGAGAGAGAGAGAGAGAGAGAGAGAGAGAGAGAGAGAGAGAGAGAGAGAGAGAGAGAGAGAGAAAGAGAAAAGAGCTTGATGTGATGTACAAACAAACAAAATAAGCAAAACCAAACAAATAATGGACAGATGAATGACTGAACAAACAAACAAACAATCAAACTAAGAAACAGTCAAACAAAGAAACAAACAACTATATTTTTAGCGCCTGATAAAATACAAATAAAATTTCAATAAAATTAAAAACAAATTTGTTTGTTTGTTTGTTTGTTTGTTTCCATGGAGTGAAACTATAGATGCCATTAGAGGAAGATATTTCCATGGTAATTTGCAGCAACTCGTTTTTGGACATTCCATAACATGAACTGAAAATGGAGAAAAAGAAATTATAGCATGTTGTTCTAAAATAAATAAATAAAATTATTTAAAATAAAACAAACAAACAAACAAACAAAACAATAATAAATTATAATAATAAATAAATAAATAAATAAATAAATAAATAAATAAATAAATAAATAAATAAATGCATGCATAAATAAACAAAATTTCTGTGGTATGAGAGGAAGAAAAGTCTTCCACACCTAAATCACAATCATTTTATCCATCCTATTCGTTCGCACGTCGGTGTGGGTGTGAGAAAAATGAACGAGTCCACTGTATGGCGTAACAGGTTACTGCTCATTCTGAACATTTTGACATTTTGACAGTATCTCCGAGTCGACCCGTTCCTGACGTTCAGACGAACACTTCAGGCTCAAGAGACAAATCCAGTCCTGAAGGTGTGTGATGTAATGAAAGCATCTTTTGTGCTCTCATTAGCCACCCAAATTCCTCTGCACTGACAATATGGGTACGGTCGGATTGGCTAATATTGCCGGCGCTGCTAACTTTACCCCTCAGGCCAATTAGCTCACTCAGCACAAGCTCACAAATATTAGCACTGTAGCTCTTGTTTCATGGCTCGCTAGTAAAGACTGTAAATCTGCCCTCAGAAACACGGCCGTGTGACCAGATAAGGGGGCAAAGTCGGGGGAAAGCCGCTTCCCGTCAGAGAGCGCTTGACATTTGGCTAGCGCTGGTGTTTATACGGTAACGTTAGCTGCTCATATTCATAACTCATATGTAATTGAATCATTAATTGGTATATTTATCTGCACAGAGAGGCGTAAGACCTGGAACCGCAAATATCCACTGTTTCCTTTCTTCTTAACCTCCAGATCATCAAACTCCACAAGCTGTCCAAATCTCTGGAGTTATGTTCAGGACATGTCCCTTTACCTTTAACACACACTCCTGTACTGTGGCTTACCCTGCTGGAGCCTCATGTGCAACAGAAGGGGCAAGTCCCCCAGGGAGCGTCTTTCATTGCCCCGAGGATTTGGGAGGTGGGAGCCCACACTTTCCTGGCATTTCTCCACCAGCACGTAAATAAACACCAGCTCCAGCTGCACAGTTCAGCTTCTGAGAAATAGTGGGATGAGAAAAGGAGGAGAGGTGGAGAAGGGGATCATAGTTCATCTCTGAGAAGGACAGGAGCTCCGTCTTCCTCTCTTCCTGTCTATCCTCTACACTTGTCCCCTCTTTGTCTCTCTCCCTCTCATCCTGTCCCCTTCTCTGTCTCTCCTCTTTTCCCCTTCTGTCTCTCCTCCTGTCCCCCTCTATGTCTCTCCTCCAGTCTTACTCTCTATCTCTCCTCTAATCCCCTCTGTGTGTTTCCTCCTGTCCCCCTCTCTGTCTCTCCTCCAGTCTTACTCTCTATCTCTCCTCTAATCCCCTCTGTGTGTTTCCTCCTGTCCCCCTCTCTGTCTCTCCTCCAGTCTTACTCTCTATCTCTCCTCTAATCCCCTCTGTGTGTTTCCTCCTGTCCCCCTCTCTGTCTCTCCTCCAGTCTTACTCTCTATCTCTCCTCTAATCCCCTCTCTGTGTTTCCTCCTGTTCCCCTCTCTGTCTCTCCGCCTGTCCCCTTCTGTCTCTCATCCTGTCCCCTTTTTTATCTCCTTCTGTCCCCATCTGTCTCTCCTCCTGCCCCCCGCTCTATCTATCATCCAATCACCTCTCTGTCTCTCCTTCAGTCCCATTCATAGTCTATCCTCCTGTCTCACTCTCTGTCTCTCCCCCTGTCCCCTTCCCTGTCTCTCCACTTCTTCTCCTCTCATAATGCCCCCTCTCTGTCTGTGCTCCTCGTCCTCCCCATCTGCCTCTCTTTGTCAGTCTTCATCTTCTCCTCTTCTTCCTGTAATCCCTGACATCCTCTTATCCATGTCCTCATGCCCTCCCTTCTTGGTAGGTAAAAACTGAGAGTTTGATAAATGGTGGTGTCATAAAGCTTGGAGTTATTCATTTCCCACTCGTATCTATAAAATACAATCATATTCATATTAGTAGGTTAAAAGTTTTACATATTTTATACAGTATGTGATATAACTACACTTTTAGTTTTCAAATTTAATTCAATCAAATTTAATTGTATTTCATTTGTGTAGCACGTTTAACGGTGGACGTTGTCTCTAAGCTGCTTTACAGAACATAAGAAATATAGTACAACAAGTTTCTTTTTACACAAAGATTAATATTAGACAAAAGGTCAAGATTAATATTAGACTTATATTTACATGTGTTTGTATTCGTCCTTAATGTTAGTAACGTTAGTAAAATAAAGTTTAGTGAATATAAGTGTTGTATTTACACAATCAGATGTCTATCAAAGAATTTAGTAATCTTCTTAATCATATATATATATATTTTTTTTTATCTAATGACTGGCACATGGTGTTTATTTATTTATTTATTTATTTATTTATTTATTTATTTATTTATTTATATTTAATATGGCATGATTCGTGGCATTTTAATAATAATAATAATAATAATAATAATAATAATAATAATAATAATAATAATAATAATAATAATGTTTTGCATTATTATATTATATTATATTATATAATAATAATAATATTTTGAGCTGTGTTGTTTTTCTTTCTTTCTTTCTTTCTTTCTTTATTATATGGCAGGATTCTTGGAATTTTAATAATAATAATATTATTATTATTATTATTATCATTATTATTATTATCATTATTATTATTATTATTATTATTAATAATAATAATTATAATAATAATGATAATAATAATAATAATGATAATAATAATAATAATAATAATAATAATAATAATAATAATAATAATAATAATAATAATAATAATCGTGTTTTGCAATTTTATTTAATGCCTTGCACAAACAGATGTTATTTATTTATTCATTCATTCATTCATTCATTCATTCATTCATTCATTCATTCATTTATTTATTTATTTATTTATTTATTTATTTATTTATTTATTTATTTATTTATTTATTTATTTATTCATTTATTTATTTATATATTCCGGTTGTTACAGAAACAGTACTCAGGAGCTTGTGTGATGTGTGCAGTGTAACCACCCTTGTTTACCCTTTTTCTCAGTGTCAGTCCTAAATTGTGCTCTGCATCGTTTTTTCAGGGGTTCATGTCCTGTTCGGGTCCTCAGTTTAAAAGTGCTTTCCTCAGCAGCGTCTCGTCTCGTCTCTTCTCACCCTGCTTCCTGTATGCACCTCAGACCTCCTCGTCTTCCTTCTCATAATGAAGCTTGGTGGTCTTCTCATAATAACTGGCCCCTGATGGACAAGTTCCACTCTATGTGGCCTTGGGCTGCAGAACAACGGCCCTCACACACGCCATACTGTAATGACAGAAAGAAAAAGAAGGAGGGGAAAAGAAAAAAGGAGGAGAAATTTGAGTGTGTAATTGCACTTAACAAGTCTAATTAAGTGGAGAAAAATATGATCATCTGTTGCGTTGGGGGTTTTGTGTGTTGGGGTTTCAGTGTGTGTGTGTGTGTGTGCGTGTGTGAGACATAGAGAGAGTTGTGTGAGGTAGGGGTTCAGGGAAGGTGGGGGTGAAGGTAACTGGAGAACGGGAGTTAATCTGAATCCGTTAAAGACTGTTTACACCGCAAATGAGCTCTGAATTTTCTCCAGTGCATTTAGAGGGAATTAGAGTTGTAGCAGGATAATGAGCTATATGGGTCTTTTTAAATGTGATTTACACCAGTCCCCAAGAATGTAGAAAGCAAATAAACACAGACATGATGTATGCTTAGGGTTCAGACCCTTTTCCAAGCTCTGACTTACAGTAAGTGGAGGAAAATTAGATTAAAGCCAACGAGATCCAAACATATAAAACAGCACGGAAACAAGATCTTGTACACAGTCATGGATGAAATAGCTTTTAGGAACTGTGACCAGGGCAAAGGGTTCAGCATTTCCATGTAATTATTGACCATAAATACTGCACTTTCCCAAAAAACAGTATACATCCGTGGCACACATTTGTTTCGGTCAATAATCTCAGAATTACAAGCGCTTTATTGTGATACTGAATCTTCCTCTGTGTCTACAGACATTCTTTTTTATCTTATTATTATTATTATTATTATTTCTATTATTATTATTATTATTATTATTATTATTATTATTATTACGATTTAGGTATACTTCAGTTTAATAGCAGTTTATTCAGTTTATGTGCTGGATCAAGTGCTATTCTATTAGATTGTGTCCTCATACAGACCCTGAAATGAGAAACTTTTCCTCAGATACTAAGGGAACATAGGGAATTAAGTATCTGGAAATAAAACAGTACAGTATTATAAAAATTATATAAATAAACAATAGAGTATTATACATTACTATATTATTATAAACCTACTGTAGTATATACAGTACACACAGTACACAGTCTCTATCTAGATTTCTGTACAGATGAACTGTATCCACGTCTGTTAAAACTGGTTTGAAGTGAACTGTGCACTTGATCGAGATTGTATTTGTGTGTGTGTGTGTGTGTGTGTGTGTGTGTGTGTGTGTGTGTGTGTGTGTGTGTGTGTGTGTGTGTGTGTTGTAGGAGGACAAAAAATAAGCTAATAATAAATGTTGCATTTGAATAAAACTCATAATTAATTAATTAATATATATGTGTGTGTGTGTGTGTGTGTGTGTGTGTTTTTTTATATTTATATTTATTTATATATATATATATATATATATATATATATATATATATATATATATATATATAAATCAGGATTCTTTGCATAAAAAGACAATTGATAATAATAATAATGATAATGACAATAACAATAATATTGTTATTGTCATTATCATTATTATTATTATTATTATTATTATTATTATTATTATTATTATTATTATTATAATGTTGAAATGTTTAATTCAATTTCTCTACACAACTATACACTTCACTACTCATGTCAGTTAGCACAGCTACAGTAGCTGTTGCTAAGAAAAGACAAACACAGAGGTATATATGCTTTTTTATTTAAATCCCACTTAGTAGCTCCTAATTCTGACTCCTCACACCGTGATAAGTCGAACAAAGCCAAAGCTCTCAAACGTTTCTCTTTTCCCTGCAAGCTGCAGCTTCAACTAGCCGCTCTATAGCAATGCCAGTACGTCCCTAAGGACGGGAGGCTCACTCTGGGCGGTCAGTCTCCTCAGTCTCCTCAGTATGCTCAGACCTTCAGACGTCCAAACTAAACAAGGCCGTCTTGAACTCTCACACCAGATTAAACCAACCCCCCAAGTCAGCCGTCTTCATTTTTTCCCACTCTTCCCTTTTTTTTCGTCTTTCTATTTATACTCCAGAACATTCCAGGGAATATTAGTAATGATGGCTTCTAATAAAAGCAGGGCTGCTGTGTCCCACACGTTCCCTCCTTCACTCCCTCTGCTCTGAGAGATGGGTCTTCTGGGCCACCGTAGGAGGGAGGCGATAAGACCGCCAGTGCTCTCCTCCCATGCCGGTTTGGACTCGACAGGACCGAGGACGGATAGGAAGAAAGGAAGGATAAAGAAAGCTTGAGGAAGAAGGAAGGCTGAGGAAAGCAGCCATGTTAGGATGCAGCTCTATAATTTATTCAATTCACTGGAGCGAGCTGAGATGGAAAAATAATCACGCTGAAACCTTTTTATTACAGAATTCCCTCCTGTTTTTAATCGTGTCCACGCTGATGACCGAACGTCTTTATCATGTCTCACTCCACCCCGGTGTTAATATGAAGCTCATCCGAAAGTAAACACTCAGGACTTTAAGAATCTCTAGTGTTTCATCACTATTTCTGTTTTTCTCTACAATACTATACAATACTAGGAGCCGTATGTTGATAGAAAAGTTTTTTTCTCCACACAGATGTTTGTATGTTGATATCAGACCAATTTCTGCTCTCTGAGACGCTCCAAGTGTTCGTTCATCTAAAAAGCAGCTCGGATTTCTCTTCAACGCTAAAAGTCACGTCTCACGCCGAGATATAACAGATAATATTGATTTATTTTAGATCAGACTCACAGACACGACATCAGACCTTCGTTTACACTGATTGAAGACGTCCCATGAGACCATTTATATTGACCTGTAATATGTTTATCCAGTTCAAGTTACTTCTGTATAAAACAATGATGAAGCTCCAGTTATAGTAGCAATAAAAAAAACGTTGAGCTTTCAAGAGTCTAATATATATATATATATATATTTCTTCTCTTCTAGTAGAGTTA
>NC_062518.1:43577486-43607486 GCF_022655615.1 Tachysurus fulvidraco
TGAAGCACGTACACAGAAAGAGGGAGAAACAGAGAGAGCAAAACGAATACGAAGGAAGGAAGGAAGGAAGGTGTGAGAATAGGTAATCGAAGGATAGATAGGAATAATGTGAAAGACGATGACAACGTAGATCAGAAATCAGAAGCCTTTGAGTGGCAGTGAGACAGATTGAAATGTAGAGACAGTAAATGAGAGAGAGGGAGAGAGAGAAAGAGAGAGAGAGAGAGAGAGAGAGAGAGAGAGAGAGGAATAAAGAATAGATCAGAAGTCTTTGAGTGGCAGTGAGACAGAGTGAGATGCTAAGACGAGTACGAGAGAGCACAGTAAACGAGAGAGAGAGAGAGAGAGAGAGAGAGAGAGAGAGAGAGAGAGAGAGAGAGAGAGAGAGAGAGAGAGACTCTAAGAAAACAATAGAAAGAAAGAGAGAAAGAAAAAGAAAGGGGGACAAGATCAGATCATTTTTGAGGTACACTGAGTGGGTAAGAGAGAGAGAGAGAGAGAGGAGGAGAGCGAGAGTATAGAAGAGTTAGAGATAATGCGTTAATTGATTTTAGTGGACAAGCCCATATGACTGCCAGTACAAATCATTTTAATGATCTAAACTCGAACTTTTAAACAATTTATATTCAATTTACGTTTCTATATTGTCCAAGTGTCCAATTTTTTTAGTTTAGTTGTGTAAAACATTCTCATCTCAGATATCTAGATCAGCTCCACTTATTATAATAATTTCAGTAAACAGTTAACCAGACAGGTCTTAAACAAAAACCCGTTAAAAAACAAAAAATAACCGGCCATGTTTCAAACAAATTTTTGGTGAAACCTACAATCACTCTAGCAGACAGCATAAACAACCTAAGAAACTTCCACTACCTATTGTGATGTCTTTATTGGCGCTTACGCGTGTGAATAACTGACGACAGCAGGCGGTCTCCACTATTTACACTAATTTTAAAATTGGTCTCAGGTCTTTGTGAGGGCAGCTTGAGATCTGTTGAATGGTCCATTTCTCATACAATGTGGGCTGAGACGTGTGCCTTATTTTTTGTCTTATTAATAATCAATATGTGGTTCTGTCACTGAAAGCAACAAAATCAGCAACCTTTTCTTTTCTTCGTTTCATTGTCTTTCTGGACTCTGTGCTGTGTCCTTCCTTGTTTCTCTCCACATATCAAAACATAAAACCAATAAACTGAATGATAAAAAACAAATTTTGTTTGACATCATTTTAAAACCCCTCCAAAAACCACAAAACCAATAATCAATCGTGAATATAATATGAAATAAATTTCTCCGCCTTTAGCCCCTCCCTCTCCATACTCATCCTTTTTACTCACAAATAATTAAAAATAGCAAATGTAAGTATCAACCTTAAAATAAAATTATACTGTACAAACCTGCTAGGCTGTGTTTACACTCAACTCAAAAATCCCAAACCTACTTTTTAATAATATGGAGAGGTAAAAAATATTGCACCCTGGGACCTGAGGACACTCTAAGCTCTTTGATGTAGATGTATCTCATTAAGACGAGGTTGAACAATGGGAGAAACCGGTAGTACGCCATCACATCACTCTATGACGCATCAGTCACTTTTCACTCACAAGGCCACACCCCATTACAACCTTAGATTTTTTCCACTAATAATAAACAACACCTTATCTTAGACGATGCCTCAAGAATCTCCACGTGCTTGGGGTCGAATTTTGCCTCAGCATTAAAGTCACGCGAGAGCATGCTATACCAGACATGCTAGATGCTGCCCTGATGACAGAAACCATGTGACTTCCTCCAACAGAGAAAGTTCCCATCACACGTGATTCAGACCTTCCTATATAATAAGTACAACGTTACAAACTGAAAGAGTTTTTCTATGACGTATAACAATTAACCACCTCTTTACCCAAATTACATTCAGTCCCTCTTGTAATCATGCCCTCTCTGAAGAACACCACTATATATACCACCTTAAAATTATTAATACGAGTCGTATCACTTAATTACTAGTTTCAGCAAATGTCAGGATTGTAATTACATGTTATGAAGGTGGATGATGGGTTGCGCTAGGACAGACACACGTGCTCAGAATATGTCTGGTGAACAATGACAGGAAAACGCAAGCACTAACCCTAAACAAAAATAAGATTTGGTTGTGCTCACTTTTCGTATGATATCTGATTCGTCATTCATTTTAGCATTTCCTATATTCTACAAAATATGTAATCCATAACTTACATACCAGGGGAACTTAGTGCCCCCTGCTATCCTACTGACCCTAGGGTCCCTACGTGTATCCTTTTGCATGTTCTGTACAGCAGTCATGACAATTAGTTTATCATTGTTTAGTGTTTTATGGTTTGCGCCTAATAAGATCAAAATGTATCTTGATCCATAAATTAAAAAATAGCTTACTACATTAAGGACCTATAAAAAATTAAAATCAAATCTTTTAATGCCAAGCAAATGATTTGTCACCATGTCAATATCCATTTCTACTGTCTAGTAGTGAAAAATCGAATCCTATGTTTCCTGCCCTATTGTAAGCTGTGTCCTTGTTAGGAACATAGTCTGTTATTGAATGTTAATATCTGCTAATTTAATTGTCCTCATCCTAACATTATATCGAAAATAAAAGTCATTAATTCGTCAGAGGCATGGGTGAGGTATGCAAATAATTCTTGAGCGCTGAGTTGACAATACTGTGTAACCTTAATATACACGGTGTCAGAGCTTTTCTCATAATTGCGGCTCTCAAAATGTGTACACAACAATCACAGTAACACATATAACACCATTCAACTCAAATACACACGTATTGAGTCGATTCAGAGTTGATTCATTGATTCACTGTAACTGATGCACCGCGAATTCCCAGTTCTGTGTAATATATAAGTGTGAGCATTCTCAACCTATTAATTAAGACCCGGGTACTTTGACCAAAGGCAGTTGCACGTCTCACTATCTGTTTAGTGTGAGGTTGTTGGCCACCGTACACTGTGGTACATAGTATCTGATAATTATGTCGAGAGCGATGAGAGTGCTTTATCACATGTATGACTTTTAATGAAAGCCCCTAGACTGTATATGGCTGGTGCCAGACAGAAATATTGATTGGTTTCTAATCCGACCTCCTTCAAAGACGTCCAAATTTTTTTACAACAAATTATCTCTTCACAGGATCACGAGTTCTAATAGTCTCCCAAGTGTCAAATTTTTTTTAGTTTGTAAAATTCTCATCTCAGAATCTTATATCCAGCTCGAACGATAGGAATATGTTCGAAACCAGGTTAAACTGTTTTAAAAAACCCTCTATTAAAAACACTGTATTTGTGTGATCAACATGTCCTACATCATCCTACATATGATCGCACCTCTAACAGACATAAGGCTAGCCACGCATAATAACATAGGACGGCACAAACCTCGAGCGTGACCTTCTAACTTTCCCTCTCCGCAAGACTAAACCTATTTTGTCGCTTACAGTGGAAGAGGCACCCCTCGTTGTGTGATTCATAGTTAGTGTGACCAATCATAGAGTCACTGTATGAACACCATACTACGGTCCCATACCCACTATTTACCTAGTATTTTACTAGCACAATTTTTCTATTGATGATGCGCTGTCCAAATAAATAAGAGCATACTTATAGATAAAAGCAATCAAATTCCATCGAGTGTATGTTCTGTTATGTCTTGTTTGTAAGGTTTTGAGATCGTCTTTCGATACACATTGGGTGCAACACCTTACAACAATACTCTGTTCGTATATTTACTCAATTCTCTACTTTACTTACACATAATTTCTCTATTGCACAATACACGACACAAGAGATACCATTTCGTGTCTACTCAACCGGTCGTGTACTATGCCTTGTTCTATCGTTGGCGTCATCAATGAAAACTAAGAATCTCACAACTTTTTGCTCACTTGAAATATTTTAAACCCCAATTTAACCCCTCACCAGGGATTCGGGACGGAGATGTTCGATAGATATTCGCGGCACGCTCACATTCAGTCTGCAGGCAGTCTCTTTATGTGCATAGAATATGATGATTAGATTAGAAAATATGAGTTTTTGGCATGTGTCTCCCAAATGTACCGCTCTTCCAGACTATAAATTTGCTCACTAGTTAACGGGGACTTCCTTCCTGAGTGTCGTTACTGTTTACACTCAACCTAAATCAGTGTTTAAGGAGGCCGAAAAAGATCTATTGCGTTCCTCGCTCTCCGCCCCCGGTATGATGTAGAGTCCCAACTAGACCTCATGCCGGGAAAGGTGAAATTAGGGGGGGTTTGGAGTTTGCGCATGTTCACACCAACGCTCAATGTCGTGAAGTCAATTTTGCGTATCCAGTACACGATCAGATGCTGAGGTGACTGGTGAAGGTTCGTCAATGAGAGGGGCTCGTGTGGTGAATAGTGCTTGTTCGCCCCCTCTTCGCAGTCAGTCAAAAGCAGCAAGTATGGTAATTGGCCACATCACCATAAAACACTCCTGGCCGTCTGATGACAAAACATCATGATCCTTCATCTCCAGTGGCATTCCTGCTCCAGAGGAGTGTCATCCTTGCACAACTATCGATATGGTAACTTGCTAGAAGTTCCGAAGGTATATGAATTCAATACCATTTAACCTGATAGTCAACAAAGGCTCCCCGTGACCCAGAATCGTTCCTCCAGAAACAGCGCCAAGAAATACTTGTCCCAGTTGATCCAATGTGCGCGATTGTCTTACCAGCCGATCTGCTAAATCTGCCAAACTCTGCTGCACAAACCTATATCTGACAATCACAACGATCTAAAAATCTTAAACTTACTTATACTAACAACATCCACACCTTATAAGCGATCAGATATAGTTTTGCAGGAGCTGACCAACCTATTGGAGTCCAACGATATTTTGTGTGACTAAAGTATATCGTGACCCATTTAAATGTTCTCACACACCCTAGTTGAATTGTAGAAGGTATTTTATAACATTTTATCTACCATAAGGGAATTTAGAGGGCACTTTGACAGATTCTTTGACCATAGGGGCAACCTACAGGGCACTTCATCATTTTTATCTGCCATAGAGGGCACATTACCATATATTATCCACTGTAGGCGGAACCTACTGTAGAGGACCCTTTTAAGGCGTATTGGCCTCGTGATAATCCTGTGTTATCGATATTTCATTACAGTCTCGTACATTTTATCACTAATTCTAACCAAGACCCATTTCCTTTCCCAGTAAGAGCCCCACACACAGACGGGACAAACACACAGGTATCAACTTCAGAAATTAACACATTTATTAATCAATTTTATTAAAGGTGTGATGGTATAAACTTTTTTTTTTTTTTCAGTGCTCAATGAGTATACAGTATTAGTGGTAAAGGTGTTGATATATTTGTTTTCACAAAAAAAAAATGGATATTTGCAGAAAATAAAATTGATAAAAATGTCCATAAAATACCCCACCGTGTGACATGATGCGATCATAGAGTCTCCGGTTCATATCAGGCTGCATCGCACCACCACGCTGTTGATTATTTATCTAAACCAGTTTTATTCCCTACATACTTAATGCAGTACTGCTTTCTTAAACATTACACGGCTTTTCATTTGTCTAAACCCACAAGAAGGAAGCCCCTGCCATTAAAAGCTTTAGTTCTGTCATCTTGACACATGGAGCTCCTTACACACTTACTGTCCTGGCTGTTAATGTCCACATGTCAAAATAAGCCCAAACACCCTCTTTATTACGTCTGCTGATAGGCTACTGGCTTCTCATTAGCTTTAATGGTTCACATTTGCTTCTTCACTTAATTCGTTTTTCAACAAGACCTTTCCATTGCTTTCTCCTTCACTCGGCTTACACACACACACACACACACACACACACACACACACACACACACACACACACACACACACACAAGCTCAGATATCCACAGAGGAGCGCATTAGCTGGTGTAGCCAGGAGGATGTCAGTGAGTCAAACATTCAGTCAGTGTTTTGAAGGAAAGGTCTCTGGGAAACTGGAATCTGTCCTGGACTCTACAGAATCGATTCCAAAGAGTCGACTCGTAAATCAAATGAACAAATCCAATCTTAAGGACGTTAAAAATCCTCAAAAAGCACCAGAACTAGAATCTTTAGTGAACAGCGTCTCTGTCTTGACCGAAAAGTCTCTGGGAAACTGGAGTCTGGCTTGGAATTCCCAGAATCGATTCAAAAGATTTGGTTCATGAATCAAACAATTGAATCTAATCCTAATGAGAGTAAATAATCCTCAGAAAGTGCCAGAAGCAGGATCTCCACTTTGCAGACCACCCTGTCGTTGATTATTTTTCCATAACAGCACGGACTTAAGCGTTTTATTTCTCACCGTTAGGCAAATAAATGAATTATGAATGGTGCTAAAAGATAAACCCGCTTGATGGACAGTAATGAAATGAAAATCAGACGTGTTTGTGTTCCCGTCTCCTTCTTCACCGACTTGATCGTGGATTTCATTTCCTCTTTGTATAAAATTTACTTCAGCAGCACATTTGAACGGTAATGCGGTCGTACATAAGTTTGTTGCGTTCCTTCACATCCCTGACATCCTGTCACAGTGTAAATCGATTTAACTCTGCAGTAAATGAACTGAGGTGAAGTTTTCACACTCAGGACCTCCAAAGATGTCGGTCGTGTTATCGGTCGACGTGTTCGTAAATAGGAATTGAGATATTGGTGTGAAGAAATGTAAACACGGCCTAAATTATTACTGACATGTTCCTAATTTGCCCCTTCACCCCTCCCCCTGGCCCCTGGCCCCCTGTGGATAGGCCACCCCTGATGCCTGTCACACCTGGTGCTGAAAGGGATTGGGTGTATATTATCCGCTAGGAGGTGGCTAGTGGAGGTGGGGTGGGGGGTGGGTTTGGTGGTTGGGGAGTCAGGGGGCCAGTTCGTCTTTCCTCCCTCTCTCTCTCTCTCACACACACACACACACACACACACACACACACACACACACACACACACACACACACACACACACACACACACACATACACACACAGAGCGGTGTTTAGGGAGGTCAGGGCTCTGCTCAGCCTGTTTACTGCACTGTCCATCACCACTGCAGGCATCTGCTGGTCAACCTTCTGTCTCTTTCGTCTATAACTCTCTCTTTCCTTTTTCTCTTCAGTGTTGCATTTAACTCTCTCTCTCTTCTCTCTTTCTTTTTTCTCTTTTTTTCCCCATCCATTTCTGTCAAAGTCAGATGCAACCTCAGTTTTGCCTAAGAAGAAATGATGCAGCTTTACAACAAGGACAAATTATGCAGCAATATGTTATTATTATTATTATTATTATTATTATTATTATTATTATTATTATTATTATTATTATTATTATTATTATTATTATTATTAGTCCTAGTAGTAGAAATATTTAGTAAAATAATTCAACAAAAACAAACAATAATAAACCTCAGTACACAAATCCCCATCAGTGGAATATTTGGGTTCATTCATCTTTGCTCCAATATAAACTTTGTACAGATGGATAGATAAAGTTTATAATAACTATATAACAAAATGCACGCCTTTAATAATGTAAATCAAAATCCAAAATTAATATTACTAATTAATATTACTATTATATTCATTCATTAATTAATAAATATAACTATTTTATTACTATTTTTTATTACTATTTTTTTATTGTAAAAATATCTAGAGGAGTGGCTGGATAATTAAACATTTTTGTTGGGGCCACAATAAATAAAAAACAAATGAATACACAACAACAAAAACAACAACAACAACAACAACAACAACAACAACAACAACAACAACAGTATGTTTGACATGTAAAAAATGATGTAAAAAATCTTTCATATGATCTCATTATTTAATAATAAATCAATAATAATATTTACAATAACTCAAATGTTATAAAATAACAATAAAAAGCAACAAAAATAAAAAGGAAATAATAAATAAATAAATAAATAAATAAATAAATAAATAAATAAATAAATAAATAAATAGATAGATAGATAGATAGATAGATAAATAAATAAATAAATAAATAAATAAATAAATAAATAAATGGGGGGGGGGGGGGTCAGCCAACAATATTTCTCATCTAAACAACAAACAAACAAACAAACAAACGGATACATTAATAAAATAATTAATTAATAAATACTCAGTTTACTATGGCATTGCTTTAAAGAACCTTTTTCAGAGTAAGACATCTAAAGTGTTAAAACCTCCATTGTATCTTTCACACACACAGAATAAAGGCTTCCCCCAGCACTATTTTAACACGCGGTATTCACTAAATATGAACTAGTAGTGAATTCAGTAGTCCAGTGAAAATTAAAGCAAGTACAAGAAATAAAAAAGGATTAAAGGTAAAATGTTGAAAGCGAGCTACTCTTCTGAGCATGCTCAGTGTCGAGCCAGATTTCTCTCTCTCTGTTTATCTGCTCTGCCTTGGTCCAGAACACGTGTGGCTGGGATTGTGGGACAGCTCCCTCAGGCTGGAGGACCACACATGTGGAGAGCGTGAACTCTGAGCTGGCTCGAGGAGAGAGAGAAAGAGAGAGAGAGAGAGAGAGAGAGAGAGGAGAAGCAGAGGTCCAGCGGTGGCCAGAGGTTCAGTTACCTAAACGTCAAAATGCAGAGAAGCTGCTGATCTTTCGAACCGGATCTGAGCGGCGCTCTCAGAAAAACCTCCTGGCCAGCGCTCTGTATATTTGCATTTGCTTGTTGCGGTTCTTTGGGGCTTACTGGATGTTTGTGGTCCTGTATTTGAAGCAAGCTCCTTCACTTTCCAGAAGGTTTAATCTGATCTGATCGAGGGGTTACCGTTCCTCACGCTGTTATTATATCCCTCAAGTTCATTATGTCTTGTATTATTCCTTCGCTTTGGTTTGAGATTCAGATACAGTGCGGTTAGTCGTGTGAAACAGAGTGCACACGGTTCGGTCAAATACGGTCGCAGTAAACGTGAAGAGAAACCAGAGCTACGTGTTGCGTCTTTTCTCTAATTACTCCGCCAATGGCCTGGAGATTCGTCCTGAACTTTTGAACTTTTTCAGTCACAAGTTCATCGAAGGCTAATGCAGCGTAAAACAACACTTTTTCATGCTTATTGTTATGCTTGGAATCCCGGGTATATTTCAGTCCTACAGTATGTTATGTAAATTCCTGCCTTTGCTTAGCAAATCATAAAACGTTACTTCCTTCGTAGTTGTTTTGGTACCTTTTTTCGAACTGTTTAAAGTGTAGTATCTTTAAAGAATTCATCTTTGGACCTCAAAAGTATATGCTAACCCCCTTTTTAAAAAAAACAAAAAAAACACAAGATGACCGGCAGTGCAGGCAGGGAGGGCGAAGGAAGGGCCGGAGCCGGCTGAAACCCGAGTCTCTGCTTTGCACTCTTAGCGCTCTCTCTGGGACTCCCTTACTTGGCCTGGACTTAATTGCATCCCGATATAAACAAGGGGGTTAGTGTGAGAGCGCAGAGGCAGCTGGGCTATAAGCACACGGCCAGACTGGGGGATTGAGTTCAGAGAGACAGGACTTAACCCTGACCCCCATATCAGAATATAGCAACGACAGATAGAGAGGGAAAGGAGCTGAGAGGAATGCAGCAGTATGCTAATATCCAACAAATCATGCCCGAGCAGGGAGAAAAAGGGGATCGAGAGAGACAGCGTGAGGGAGGGTGCCGGACTTTGGTTTAAATTTAAAGGGGGAAAAAAAGGGAAACAGAGACACGCAAGGGGGTAGAGAGTGTGAGGGAAAAGGGGGAAAAAAGATGGGAGAGAGCTGTAATGTTGATATCAAATAGCAAAAAATTAAACAAGGAGATAAAACAAGGTTGGAATACAGGACAGGAAAATAAACTAGAAAATGAAGTCTTTCAGTAGCTGGATTTTTTACGTGTAAATTATTTGGATTTTATGTTCCAACTGCTTCCCAAGTGTACGCTGTCAGGAACAAAGCTAGAAAACTGTATTTCCCACGTCAATGTCATGGTACCGTTAGGATTCAAGAGTACCTTTACGATGTAACTTACATTCAAACTTGTGCATGTGGAGGTGTACCTTTAATTGCTTTGTAGGCTTTAACGGTACACCGGTGGTCCTTAAGGTCCAACACATGTAGCTCTGGTGTTACCATAGCAACAACAAATAAAGCTACAGGTGCTGTGGTATCGTTAAGTTGTAGTCCTAGTGCCTTCTCTTTGTAAACCCGACTTTAACACTAGCAAGTGACTAGTGAGCAAGGTCACAACCCGTACAGTCACCATGGCAACATGTTGGTTGTTCTGCCGTGACTGAAATCCATGTCACATACTTACGTGAATCACTAATCACATGACCACTAGTGCCAGTGTCAGTATACAGTAATACACACAAACCTTATTCAGTTACTGCATGATGCACTGAGAATGTTTTTCTCCTCTAAGGACTTGAGCCTCGGTGTAATGGAGATACCTGGAGCGACTGGCACACTACAGTTAATCTTGGATTGTCAAAGATGAAGCCCGCAGATCCAGACAGGCAGACTTCCCTATGGCTCCAGTGAAGGTAAAACCAGCTCTGTAGACATCATGGTCATGGATGCTCTGCTCAGATTGATTTGTTCCAGCCGAGAGTAATGGACAGCCAGAGGATTCCATTTCATTAACCCAGAACCTTCTTCAGAAGGACACAGCTTCAGGCGGTAGCCTCACCGCAAAGGCCTGAGGACCGAAAGCTCAGCTACACCCTCTTTAAGTCTAAGGAACAGTGACACAAAGATGAACCAGTGCTACATTACAGATGTTTTAATGTCAGAAGTCAGTTTTAGGGAAAGAGACGACGGGATAAACGAATGGATGTAAATAGGGGAGAAGATATGAGCGACCCAGATGCTATAGATCCACACGACTTGAGGAACACTGACATACAGTTATTTGAAAGTCATGTATGGTGTAACGGTGGAAGATGGAAGCATACAGGGAGACTAAACTGCTGGAGAACATTCTAGAGACAAGTCAAAGTCAATGGATTTACAGATCGGCAAGAACAGTGCTTCCACAGAAAATCAGTTCTGACAAACCAGATAAACTTGAATGGATGCTGGAAACTCAATCATTAAAACATATGACTATTGAACACCAATGTCCATGTTAAATCTGAAGAAGATCACCAATTAAATCAGTGGCATTCTAGAGACATCAAATATTCAATCTTTTTTTTTATAATACTTTTAATAAATGACATGGTTTCAAAGCAGCTCTACAGAAGCATGGAAACACAAATCTCCCTGAGATGATATGAGGAGGAGACCTTGAGAAACTCCTCCTCATCTGGGTGACACTGGACAGGAAATAATGTAAATGTAAATAATGTATTTTTTTCCAATAGTTTGTATTTGTGTAAAATTTGTGTATTTTCTGTCCATCCAATAGTTTGAATTGTGCAATAAAGAGCACCTGAGCCTAATTTCTGAATTTATTATAGACTTAACACTTGTATTTATGTTGTATATACAATTATGTTCATTATAGACATATCACATAATCCAGAGCCAGATGAAAAGACGAAAAAAAACTGTACCCAATTTCATAAACATTGTATTTTCTTATAATAGTACTGGCAGGTTAGAACTTTCTAGAAAAAAACCTAACAATGAAACACTGATATGAAATGTGATTAGATTTAAACCAATGCCAGAAACGAGTGGGTGACCAATATTGTTTAAGTTCATGTAAATGTCTCATTCGATTAGGTTTGATAAACCATGGACAAGAAATTTCTGAAGACTTTCCAAAAAAAGACACATGGCTATGTCACCTATACGCAGTGCCAGAAAAACACTGAGCCAGTGGTACTGTAGTCAATGAAATGGACATTCAAGACATGTTAACCTGTGTAAATGAGAAGAACATTCTAGAAATATACCATCCATGATACACCAATATGGAAATCCTACAGCATTCCAAATCATGTGACAGGATACAAACCTAAACACACCATTCCTCTATTATTGCTTGATTTAATATGAATGTCTTAGAAGAATAACTGCTGGAGAACATTCTAGAAACATGCATAAAGGACCAACGACCCCAAAGATATGCAACGTCAGGAACACCCTAATGCCTGAACTACTACATGAAGTTTAACTGATCCAAGCTCTGACTCATAATGACCACACAGTTAAAATATTATAAAGCAAAATATTATAAGCTTTATTAACCCAAATGCTCTAGAAATTTCCCAACAATCAAAAACTAGTATAGAAATAACTAGTCGTGCGAGATACAGTACGTTCCCAAACAATTTATTCCAATTGCACTTCATAAGATGCAGGTTTGATAAACAGCCCTTAATGAGGAAGAACCTTCTAGAAACAATTCAACAATTATATGTGGTTATGGGAAACAGATGGTGCAAAAATGCTAGAAGGAACCCATATCCAAAGCCAGAAGAACTCTAGTTTCTCTCCTACTCTTCGTATTTCTGCATCTTTTCCTGTCCTCTAATTGTTTTTTTCCCAATTATTTCCACCTATTTCTTGTTTGTTTTTCAATACTATGCCATTTTAATATCTTCTGTGTATCATTGTTTACGGAAGAGTCATGGTTATTTTTTATAGCCAGTCTGAGATCTGCTGATATTTAATAAGCATGGAAGCTTGAAGAACACTTGAAGGACATAACCCAGTCATATTTCACCAATGTTGACATGCTAATGCTAGGAGCTGAGACTTCCCACAGCTTTAAGTATTTAAAAGCATCATTTCTGAGCACCTTTTCTAGTCGAATAAAAATAGTTACCTAATGTGCAGTTGCTTTGGATTACATCAGCAGTTCATTTCACGGCGTCATTGAGATATGCAATAATAATCATTAACTCGTACCAAATTTCTCCGTAGATCTTGAGAAAATTGAGGCCCTGTTCGTGATTAGCAATAAGTGCATGTCTCACCGACTTTGACTCTTTTCCATTTGATCCAGGCTATTTTAGAACCAAGTAAGGCAGCAGAGTTCCCAAGAAAATGGCCGTGGCATAGACCTCAGTGCTCATAACTATTTTGTCTCATCTAAGCAGGAGGACAATTTGTGCCTTTGGGACACTGCCAAAAGTGTAAAACGGTCAATTTCTGTTGGAACCGGTTAAATCTCAGCAATCAAGGTCTGACTCTTTTTGCATCATGCTGGGTGATTAGGCTTGTGACAGCTAAATGATGCTGGGTGTTGTTTCCCATCATTCTGCTTGTTAGTGAAGAACGCCGGGTGATGGAATCCCAGTCTCATGGCCCTGACCTTGTGAAACGACCCCAGGAACAGTTCTGGGCGAGTATGCCAGACGGGACGTCATGGTTCAGTACATAATGTTTATCAGACTGGGAATGACATGACTGGCATGTTGATGTTTTTTGTAGCATTTTATGGTAGGAATTGTTTTTTACATTCCATCAGATTTGATGACGTGATTAAATGGATTGTACGGTATTAGCTATCTTACTAATCACAAAATGATGCCATTTATCAGTGATTACTTCAATTCCCATTGTAAAGAATATGTACTGTAGTGCTACTTCATGTCACACTATTTGTTATTGAACCTTTACCATCTGTACAATAGTTCAGTTCCCGTGATGTGAGGTCTATCTTCAAACAAAGCCAGCATTGGAGCTCTGATCTGATTGCCTCTCAGGACTAATGGACGCATCACAGCAGCTCTTCACATGACTTGGCTTTAAAGCCAGGTCTTGTTCATCAGGAATGGTCATACTGAGAGGGAGGGGTCTGTGTGTCCATCCAATTTTCCTCCTGTGAAGGAGGCCCCTGACCGAGGGAAGATGAAAGCAGAGATCTCAGCCCCGACTCTTGTGCAACTCGGGTGTCCGACATCATATTGACTTTGCTAGAAGATTCTTTCACGTTCACAGGAGGAGAGATTTCAGAGACAGGCAGTTCTATGAAATGGATTCTGGCTCCGCCTTTAACTGTGATCATAGTTTTAAGAAATTCTTTGTCTATGTGGAGTTTCACATGTTCTCCCCGTGTTCACCTGGGTTTCCTCCAGGTTCTCAGACCTCCTTCCGTCTTCTATAAACTAGTTTTTAGAGGCTATAAACTGTCTGTGAGGGTGAACGAGTGCTGACAATTTCAGCAATTATCACGGGTAATAATCTCTTTCTCTCTCTCTCTTTCCCTGTATCTGTTATCTCTGTCCTTGTCCTTGTTATCTCTTATCCCCAGCTGGTGTGATGGTGTTGAGTAGATCATTACTAGGCTCTGGTCTGCTGGTCCCCATATGTTAAGCCTACTGTCCTTTATGCGCTCAGTGAGGTGTATGTGTGTGTGCGAGAGAGAGAGAGAGAGAGAGAGAGAGAGAGAGAGAGAGAGAGAGAGAGAGAGAGAGAGCTTGTCACCAGGTTCTTTGCTGATAAGCTGGGTCTCTCAGCAGGTTTGGATGGATGGGAAGATTTAGTGGAGGCTCCCCGGAGGGTGTTGAGGAATGTGAATCTCAGAGAGAACACACACTCTCAGCCTTTTCCACTGGACAATTACCAATTGATTGAATAAATAGAATACAAGCAAGATGTGGACACAGAATTTTTTTTCAGAATGAAAGTATCCTAATGACCAGAACATTGGACATACAGCAGTGCGTCTGCTTTTATATTATCTGTACGTCCCGTTCTAGATTTTCTGAAGAATTTCTTTTTGATAGGATTTAATCCTGATTTTTTTTTTTAGCATGAAATAGCTTTAAATTACTAAGACATCTAAACTTTATCTAAAGAGTTTGTGTAATGACCTAACGACCATTCTCACAGCAACCTATTAGCTTCTACAAACACTTTGTGACAGATGTTTATATATTACCATTCAACTAGAACCATCATCATGCTAGCTTACTTTCAAGAGATTAGCAATGTTTAAGCTAAAGCAGTTTTTAGGTTATGTTTTCTGTCACTCTTCAGATACTTATCGTGATAAGCAAATTAATTGCGCATGACATTACGTGCTCGTTTTGCATGATTTTAATCATTGATAGTTGACAGAATTGCGAGTGTTATATAAAGATCCCTGACATGATGACAAGAGGGCAGGTCCAATCTTACATGTCAATATACAATCGTTTAATACATTTCTGTGTATGCTAATTAAGAATAATTTAGCTTAAAGACCTGTTTTTAAAGCAGACCTGTTTTAAAGCAGCCAGAAACGTAATACTCGCGTTTTCGTTTCACAGAAGTCGTATAGTAGCCAAATTCTCTTCACTAGATATTTACAGGGGACCTCTAGGTTAAAGTACTGACTCATGCGCCACCTACTACCGTGAGGCCGTGTTTATCTACTGTGTGGTTCTTCCAATTTGAGGTATTTTATAGATATGGAACACGTTTCGCATATTTGTTTTAGTCCAGAGGTCAAATCGGAGATGCGTCCATGAAAAAGAAACGTCAAAGTCATAGTCATCCCTTCTATGAGCTATGGGCCTCCTGAGTTAGGGGCTGTAAGAGTCCATCTCTCCCATAGGATCCATGATCTCCCCCGTGTTCATCTCAGATTTACAGCCGCCTGTATGTATGTGTGTGTGTGTGTGTGTTCTTTCATATTTGTGAACTCTTTGCTCTCTCCTGCCGGTGCTTTGAAGCAGTCGGGCTGCTGGACTGAACTCATAAATCGAGCATGCTCACGGCGGAGGGCCCACGTCTCTGTACATGGGAGGCTAATTGCTGAACTTTGCCATGACAGAATTCGCAGAACCTGGCCATTTGTCAAAACATGCGGCCCGCTTGCGATAAATAACGTCCACGCCGGTGGCTAACGTTGAATCGCATTTGGATGTTGTCGTTTGTTTGCTAATAATTCACCATTCTGAATTTTCTACTACATGCACCAAGGAAAAAACAGGAACTTATTTCCTGTATGGCTCAACAAACTAATGTTGGTTTTTATATAGTTGCTAATTTTAATTACTTCCTTGATAGGCGATGTATGTAGTAAATACTCTGATGCAATATCTAGTACTTCGCATCTGCTCCTGTACTGTAACTCATTTAACTATGTGCTACTGATTCATTTTACAGCCATTAGGATGAAAGACCCTGAACAACATGTTTAGAACTAGTCATGCTTTAGAATATCTCTTTAATGTGGAGCATTAATAAGCCTCTAGTATATTTAATAATTATTATAATAAATATGAATTAAATACCTACTGTTACTATAGCAAAAAAATAAATCAACCATGGGGTTAACTGATGATTCAAATGCAGTACATACTGATTCAATTGCAGTAGACACCGATTCAAATTCAGTAGGTATTGGTGCAAATACTATAGGTAGTGATTCAAATGCATTAAGTACTGGAATCAAATGCGGTAGGTAATGCAGTAGACACAGATTCACATGCAGTAGGTACTGATTCAAATTCACTAGCTATTGATTCAAATGCAGTACGTATTGATTTAAATGCTATAGGTACTGATTCAAATTCACTAGCTATTGATTCAAATGCAGTAGGTATTGATTTGAATGCTATAGGTAGTGATTCAAATTCATTAGCTATTGATTCAAATGCAGTAGGTAATGCAATAGACACAGATTCACATGCAGTAGGTATTGATTCAAATTCATTAGCTATTGATTCAAATGCAGTAGGTATTGATTTAAATGCTATAGGTACTGATTCAAATTCATTAGCTATTGATTCAAATGCAGTAGGTATTGATTTAAATGCTATAGGTACTGATTCAAATTCATTAGCTATTGATTCAAATGCAGTAGGTAATGATTTAAATGCTATAGGTACTGATTCAAATTCAGAAAGCACTAAATCGTATGGAAAAGTTACAGATTCGAATGCAGTAGGTACTGAATCAAATGCTTTAGGTCATATGTGATTAAAAAAGCGATTTACATTAAGCGGTAAACTTCATTTCATCCCAATGGTGAAAGCTTAGTGGTGGAATTAAACCACGTAAAAATCCACCATGTAGGAATGTGTGCTTCCCTGAATTGCATTTTTTTTCTTACACTGGGAGTCTCGGTTAGAGAAGCGGCTCGAAGGGCTTCGGGTGCTTTGTCATCAAGTGGGAGAGCAGCCATTTGTTTTGACATGAAATTCATTTTGCGCCCAGTATGACCTCTTCTTACCTTCTGATACTCCTCTTCAACTCTGTAACTCAATACCAGCCCATCCCAGTTCTCTCTCTCTCTCTCTCTCTCTCTCTCTCTCTCTCTCTCTCTCTCTCTCTCTCTCTCTCTCTCTCTCTCTCTCTCTTTTAATTTTCCCTTTTTCTCTCTCCTTAGTCAGCATATGGCAAAGCCACAGAGCAGGAATCTGCACGAATCTTCTCTCCGGGTTACATTTCAATGAATTCAGCAATAGTGTAAGATATAAAGATGTTTTAAAGAGAACCAGAATGTTTTAAACTTGAATTTTTTACCTGGCTCGGATGATAAAACATTGCCATGAAACGGCCATTTTAACGTTTTGCTTCATTTCCAAGCGCCTACTTTATATTTTTTTCTTTTCTTTTCTCGCTCTCTTTCTCTTTTACTCTCTTTAAAAGCCGCCTTGTGTCCCGTAACTTCTAAAATAGCATCCCTGGCTTAATTAGCTTGGCTCGGAGCAAACACAGGTGTGGACAGCCCACCGTGGCGCGTGCCACCTCAGAAGAAGGCCGTGTCTGTTCGCTCCAGCAGGCCAGCAGGGAAACAGGACGCTCTGCCAGGCTTTGAAGTCATGGAGACGCCCAGGGTCTGGATGGTGGCCTCTCAGAAAGAGGGCTGTTTTTTTGTGTTGTCGGGTGGAAATGAAACGAGCCACATCAAGCGTCCTCTTCCAGCACTGGAATCACTCAGAGAGACGTGTGGAAAGGTGTGGATGTGGACTGAACTCCAGTAAAAAGGGACAGTTTCCGCATTTACGGCTTGGCCGCATGTTTGGACCTCCTGTAAAGGATTTAAGCAAAACTTTCTGTTTCTTGTGTAAAATGAAAAATGTTAAAGCAAATCTAAAAAGACATTTAAGCCAAACGATGTGACAAAACGCTACACTGCTGCTGTAATGATTTGTTTTAAGGAAACAAGCGGATGTTTGTGTAAACCAGGTAGCATAACACCACCAAACCCAACACCAACAACACATAAAAACCAAGAAGGAAAATGATTTTTTTTTTTTAAATAAAGGGTGACCTAACAATACAACCACATTGTTCCCAATTCTCTAAAACTGTTTTTAATTATGATTTTTTTTTTCTAAATGTAAAAAAAAAAAAAAGAACAGAAAAAATTTGTACAATTCAAACATTTGTGTAACAATGATTTTGGGAAACATCATGTAACAGAAATCTAAGCATATTTAACATTTTGAAAAGTTTTATATACTAATAGTAAAGTCTTTATTATTATTATTATTATTATTATTATTATTATTATTATTATTATTATTATTATTATTATTATTATTATTATTATTATTATTATAGCAAAGGTTCCAGGGCAGGATTAGAATGATTTTATTAATTAGATTTTACTTGTGTAAAAGTGCATTTTTATCCCTCAGTCCTACAAAAGAACTTCATTCCATCTTAGAAAAAGATTTTGTTTTGTAAGGAACCTTATTAATTGTTTATGAGAACCCCTGAACATACTAAAGAACTCTTGATTAAGTGTTAACTCTTGTAGTGTTGAGTGTTGATTGTGTTGAGTATGTGAGTGTGGTGTGACTTGCGTGTGTTGAGTGTGTAGAGTGTGTTGAATGCGTTGAGTGTGGTGTGTTCATTGTGTTGAGTGTGTTGATTGTGTTCAGTGTGTAAGTGTGTTGAATGTGGTGTGTTGATTGTGTTGAGTGTGGTGTGTTGATTGTGTTGAGTGAGCTGTGTTGAGTGTGTTGAGTGTATAAGTGTGTTGAGTGTGTTGAGAGTGGTGTGCTGACTGTGTTGAGTGTGTTGATTGTGTTGAATGTGGTGTGTTGAGTGTGTTGAGTGTGTTGAGTGTGTTGAGAAAGATGAGACTTCCCAGTTAGAGGACAATGGCTGCACTGTGCTGCAGTACTGAGGAGATGCTGGAGATCAGGTGGTAGACATATTTTCAGGATCTCTCTCCATCTGGTTTTGTGATCTCAGCACGTTCCTCACATGGTTAGCGGGGACTTTGTGATCTCAGCGCGTTCCTCACGTGGTTAGCGGGGACTTTGTGATCTCAGCGCGTTCCTCACGTGGTTAGCGGGGACTCGGCCAGAGCGCTCTGAGGTTTGGCTTTCACACAGAGCTGCTGCAGCAGGAGCTCTGATCAACTGGAAGCTAATTGAGACGACAAATGAGAAGTGACTTCCTCTGTGGTGAGGATGAACTGTAGAGGGAGCACTTCTGTCTTCTGTTCTCTCTCTCTCTTACACACACACACACACACACACACACACACACACACACACACACACACACACACACACACACACACACACACACACACACACATTAATCATCTCTTTGATTATCAAAATATAAAAATATAAAAAATATATAAAATATATAAAAATCTCTTTTGTTTGTTTGTTTGCTTTTTTGTTTGTTTGTTTTATTAAGATTCGTGTTAATATTTATTAATGTTTGTTAAATGTTAGCATTATTATTCTTTTATATTTATTTACATGCCTTCTTTCTTTTTTCTTTCTTTCTTTTTTAATTATATATAAAATATCAATGAATAACCCTATTAATAGAATACAATACAACACCAAGTTTGGTGAAAATAAAAGAGAAAAAAAAAACGAATAACAGAACAAAACAACAGAACAGATTACAGCAGCAGAACACAGACACGAGCAGAACAGATTAGAAACGACTGAAATAGGATAAAGTAAAAGAGAGTGGAATAGAGTAGATCGATCTCAAATTCTAACCCAATTCAGTAGAAAATAAGAGATTAGAATAGAAAAGAAATGAAGTAATGTAGTAAAGTAGAACCATATAGAGCAGAGTAAATTAATACAGAACACAAAGGTTAGGAATAATAAATACGTAGCCAAAAGAATCTAATAAAACGGTAGAACGCAACAGAACAAAAAAAAGAAGAAGAAAACAAAACAATTGATTAAAATCATTGATTAATAAAATGAAACAGAACAGAACATAAAAGTGCAGAATAGAAAAAACAGGACAGGAGTAACGGTGAAAAGTATCACAAATTAGATTAGAATAGATTTCAGTTAATGATAAAGAACAGGATACAGGAGAGTCAAACAGAATCGAATACGTCAAATAGAAAATGAAAGATAATATAAACAGCATTAAATGTAACAACCACAAAAATGAGTAAAACAGAAGAGGAAACAAAGCAGAATTGTATTGTTGTACAATTATAATAGGAAATCAAATAGGAGTGAAAGCGCTAATATAAAACTAAGACACAAATTGAATATAATGGAGTGTATATATGTATATATAATGGAATATATCGTATGAAATAAAATAGAATTGTATGAAAAACATGATAGAAAAATCTAGCAACAGAATAAATTAGCAATAAAAAACCCCCGCTAAATTCGAATTGAACAGAACAGCGTTCATTTCTTTTGAGTTTTATTCGGAACGATAATTAAAGAGCAGTTTCTAAAATGATCTTTATGAAAAGCCATGAAATGAGGCCGTGGTATTTTAGAGATGTTTTGATTTATTTCTATAGACACACAGCTGCCCTGCTGTAACTGACTGTTCCTCACTAAAAGCTAATAGTCAGGGATTAGTCTAAGTCTGGGCAGTGAGAATCTTCTTACACATTTCAGCTTCTCAGCTTTTTGTTTCCCAGCATACAGTGTGTGTGTGTGTGTGTGTGTGTGTGTGTGTGTGTGTGTGTGTGTGTGTGTGTGTGTGTGTGTAGTTGTGAATGTGTGTAGTTGTGTGTGGCCTGCACAGGAAATGAAGAAACCTCCACTGCATGTATGTGTGTGTGTGTGTGTGTGTGTGTGTGTGTGTGTGTGTGTGTGTGTGTGTGTGTGTGTGTGTGTGTTAAGCAGGAACATTGGATTAAAAAAGAAAGCAGGACAGAGTTTTTCCCGAGCGAGGTGCTCGGTGTGAGGCGAAAAGGTAAAGAGGTGAAGTACAAAGCGAAAAGGGAGTCGGATTAAAACCCTGCTGCCATTTTGTTTATTTATTTTAGTAGCGTGTGTGTAGTGCGTGTGTATTGTGTGTGTGAGTGTGAGAGTAGTGTGTGTGTAGTGTAGTGTAGTGTGTGTGGTGTGTGTGTGTTTGTAGTGTGTGTGTGTGTGTGTGTGTGTGTGTGTGTGTGTGTGTGTGTGTGTGTGTGTGTGTGTGTGTGTGTTTGTGTGTAATGTAGTTTAGTGTGTGTGTTTGTAGTGTGTGTAGTGTGTGTATAGTGTAGTGTGTGTGTGTTTGTAGTGTGTGTGTAGTGTAGTGTGTGTAATGTACTTTAGTGTGTGTGTTTGTAGTGTGTGTAGTGTGTGTATAGTGTAGTGTGTGTAATGTAGTTTAGTGTGTGTATAGTGTAGTGTGTGTAATGTAGTTTAGTGTGTGTGTGTGTGTGTGTGTGTGTGTGTGTGTGTGTGGTGTATTGTAGCCTGAGTGTGTAGTGTATTGTAGTGTGTGTGTTGTTTGTGTAGTTTAGTTGTGTAGTGTAGTTTAGTCTGCCAAATGCTGTAAATGTAAAACATGTAGTTCAGTGTGTGTGTGTGTGTGTGTGTGTGTGTGTGTGTGTGTGTGTGTGTGTGTGTGTGTGTGTGTGTGTGTGTGTGGTTGTGAATGTGTGTAGTTGTGTGTGGCCTGCACAGGAAATGAAGAAACCTCCACTGCATGTATGTGTGTGTGTGTGTGTGTGTGTGTGTGTGTGTGTGTGTGTGTGTGTGTGTGTGTGTGTGTGTGTGTGTGTGTGTTAAGCAGGAACATTGGATTAAAAAAGAAAGCAGGACAGAGTTTTTCCCGAGCGAGTGGCTCGGTGTGAGGCGAAAAGGTAAAGAGGTGAAGTACAAAGCGAAAAGGGAGTCGGATTAAAACCCTGCTGCCATTTTGTTTATTTATTTTAGTAGCGTGTGTGTAGTGCGTGTGTATTGTGTGTGTGAGTGTGAGAGTAGTGTGTGTGTAATGTAGTGTAGTGTGTGTGGTGTGTGTGTGTTTGTAGTGTGTGTGTGTGTGTGTGTGTGTGTGTGTGTGTGTGTGTGTGTGTGTGTAATGTAGTTTAGTGTGTGTGTTTGTAGTGTGTGTAGTGTGTGTATAGTGTAGTGTGTTATGTAGTTCAGTGTGTGTGTGTGTGTGTGTGTGTGTGTGTGTGTGTGTGTGTGTGTGTGTGTGTGTGTGTGGTGTATTGTAGCCTGAGTGTGTAGTGTATTGTAGTGTGTGTGTTGTTTGTGTAGTTTAGTTGTGTAGTGTAGTTTAGTCTGCCAAATGCTGTAAATGTAAAACATGTAGTTCAGTGTGTGTGTGTGTGTGTGTGTGTGTGTGTGTGTGTGTGTGTGTGTGTGTGTGTTGATTTGATGACATTCTGTTGATGTGCTCGATACGTCTGTTTAACACATAAACGCTTAATGTGACAGAACAAGCTGGTGATGGAATTCTAAACATTCTCTGTATTCATGATGAATTATTCCTTCGGCACTTTCATCTCTATGCCCTTATATGGAAGCGACTGGACCATTTAATAAAACACAAAACTAAACTGAAAGACTGAAACTTTCAATAACCAGAAAGACCATAATATAATTTGTGTTAGTGTGCGAATGTGTGTATTTACAGTACGTGTGTCCCTCTTCCTAGGGTCTAAATATAGCATGTTACTGAAAGGTCACGTATATTTCACACGTGACTACACGAGTAAGATGTGATGACGTGAAAAACACATAGAGGTTCATTTCATGTAAAAAAAAAAAAAAAAAAAAGCACGTAGAAAAACAAGCATGTTAAATAAATCGAGTCAAATCCACCTGCATGGGGAAAACATGTAAAGTGTCGAGAAACAATACCACCAAAAAAAAGTGCAAGAATTTCACGTGTAAATGTAACGTGTAAATTCTCGTGTTTCTCTAATTCACGTCTCGCTCGGAGTCTCTATATTAAAGCGGCTGTATTTGAATTACATCCACTCCTTAAAAATATCCCAACATTCAGTCAGTGTGTATGAACTGAGCTATGTGTGTGTGTGTGTGTGTGTGTGTGTGTGTGTGTGTGTGTGTGTGTGTGTGTGTGTGTGTGTGTGTGTGTGTGTGTTTCGCTGCTGGTTCTTTCGGTTCTCTCGGATCTCTCAGGGTTCACACAGAGGCCTGTTTTTAGTTACACAGATGGTTCTTATAGTTGAACATTACACAGCATATTTCCTCAACAAGACACTGTGTGTGTGTGTGTGTGTGTGTGTGTGTGTGTGTGTGTGTGTGTGTGTGTGTGTGTGTGTGTGTGTGTGTGTGTGTGTGTTTGGAATTTGATTATTTCTTAATTTAAGTGAAAGACACAGTTGTATATTTACGCAGGTGAGAGCGAAGCAGCAGCTGCTTTCAGTGTACGTTTTGGCCGGAATTATATTCTAGAGGAGATTAAAGGGATGATCTCTGTGTGTGTGTGTGTGTGTGTGTGTGTGTGTGTGTGTGTGTGTGTGTGTGTGTGTGTGTGTGTGAGAGAGAGAGAGAGAGAGAGAGAGAGAGAGAGAGAGAGAGAGAGAGAGAGAGAGAGAGAGAGAGAGAGAGATTACTAGCTGTGTTCATCATTGGTTTAAAAAAATAATTTACAAAAAAATTACTCAGTTGATCGTGTCAATATTTAATATTCACAATTTTATAAAGTAAATTTTGTTTATTAATCAGTCAATGTTTGGATTTTTTGTTAACAATTGCATAACTTTAAATAAAGTAATTCCCTATTGTTTATATATTTTTTTTTATTTCAACCATTTTATTTTGCATTTTTTTATACATTATTTTTAGTACAGTTATTATTTGCTCTAATTTATCGCTTGTTTTAAAATTTTTCATAGATTTATTATTAGAATTGATTTTTATTTATGTATTACTTTAAGATGTTATTAACTTTTTTCCAATTAGGAATTATTTTCTTTAAATTTGATCTTAAGAAGCTTGGGTGATTTTAAATTTTAAACATTCTATTTATTTTAAAGGCTATTATATTTCTTTAGAAATTTGTAATGTTTAGTTCAGCGTACACACACAATGTATTGCCCGAATCTTAAATACAAACAAATGAACAAATTACAAAAAAAGTAATAGATAATGACAAAAACAGAGTAAAAAAAAAATTTAAATTTGCAAAATAATAAATAAATATTTTGTAATGTTGCATTTGTAGATTTAATTATTGAACATATTGAGCATAGGTTTTATTTCTAGAAAGATGTATGTGAATAAATAATCATATTAACAGATATATGCTTGGTGAATTTGATGAGAATTTATATTTAAAATTAGATTTATAAATTTATTTAATACAATATTAAAATTAATAATAGAGAATTTTTTTTAGTTAAATAGCAGCCATTTATGCTGCACTACTTGTGTTCGTTTTCAGGTGGGCTGTGTGTATGTGTGTGTGTGTCTGTCTGTGTGTGTGTGTGTGTGTGTTTGTGTGTGTGTGTGTGTGTGTGTGTGTGTGTGTGTGTGTGTGTGTGTACACGGCACACGTTTTGGTCCACTTTATTCCACAAGTCAGAGTGGAGATCATGGGAAAAGCACGAGAGCCTATTAATCACGCTTAATGAGCTGGAACGTGCCCTCTGAAACACACACAACACAACACACACACACACACACACACACACACACACACACACACACACACACACACACACACACACACTACAAACACTACAAAGCTTGTAATATTAGAAATACATATTTACTTCCACATCATTATTTTCATTGTGATTTGAATTATCCTGTAATATAAAAACAAAAAATATAAATAAATAAATAAATTTATACACAAATAAACAAACACACAAACAAACAAATAAATAAATAAATATTGTGTTGTGTTTGTTATACTTGGTAGTGAAAAGGCAAAATTTTATCGTGCACATTTAATAATATTTGTGAGATAAATATTGAAATATTTTTATAGTTTTATAAAGAATTCATTTAATATTTTTAATATATTTTTTTTATTTTATTTCATTCTAATTTTGCAAAATGAAAATTTCTTTCATTTAAATTTCAAAATCTCTTTTCAATTAATTGATATCATACTTTTCTTCCAAATTTCAGAGAAATTTCTTCAATATCATATATATATATATATATATATATATATATATATATATATATATATATATATATATATATATATATATATAATTTTGTATATACTTACTTTTTCTGTGCATATACATGTTTTTGTTTTGTTTTTTTAACATCCCTTTATACTTTTTTTTAACTTTATTCACTCTACTTATTTTTACTCGATTTCTGAATGACTTTCCTCTATTATAAAAAGCAAAAGGATTTAAGTCTAAGTCTTTGTGTAACTTTGACACCCATGATGACAGAATTAGGACCAGCCCAACGGCACCAAGTCTTTACCAACCGCTGATTCTGAGCTAAAGCTAACAAAGCCAGAGCAGTGACCAAAGCAGCGAGGTTCCCACAGTCTGTCAGGGGGGAACAAAGTGAAGCGTGCTTTGAAACGTTCCTCAGGACGGAGAGACAGAGTGTTAGAGGTGTGTGTCAGCGCTGATGGAGTGTGTGACATGGCCGTGACTAATATGGCACGAGGAATCGCTGAGGTCGTGTGTTTGTGGCTCGCTGATATCAGTGTAGCAAAGCGACTGCACTGCAGGACGCACGTGTCCGGTTAGAGGACAGGGCAGTTTTTTTTGGAAGAAATGCCTGGAATGGACAGATTGTAGAAGAGCAGACACAATAAACACAATCTTCTGTCTGGAAATGTGTTTGTTATTATTATAATGATGAATGTTAAGTATGCACTGAGAATCCCAGGTTTAACATTACAAGCTTTTTTTTTTTTTATGAACCTGTCCGTAACCTTTATCGAGAAGTCTGCAGTTTCATTTAGTATCTCGTTATTTTTGACATTTTTTTATTGAAATTTTTATAGATTTAGAACAAAACATTCGATCAAAATAACAGCTTCACTGAGTCAAAATCGAGTCGAAACACTGAGATCTGAAGTCTCAATAAATCGGTTTTGCTAATTTAAAGTAACAGTAGTAAGTCAAGATAACAAGACGATAAGTTAAAAAAAAACTTAACTTAAGATAGTCGCAATATCAAGATAACCTGGAGTAATAAGTTACTAGGTCAGAGGTCATAACAAGCCTGTATGTTGAAATAAAGATTTGTATTTATAAATTGTTAGCAATGTGATACACAAAATAACAAGTTACTAAATTAAAATAACGATTTAATATCGTTCAAATAAAAGGTTTGTAGGTAATAATAAGAAATAATGAGATTTTTTTTTTTACATATTTGGATTATGGATATTTCATATTATTTCATATATTTTAACAATACTGAGAGATTCGAGTCATACAGTATAACTAAACAAATAAAACTGAAAAAAAAGTCTTTTAAAAGAATTCAATTTCTGCTGAGGAATAAATAGAAATTAGGACCTCCCGACATTTATTCCCAATAAAAAAGGGCTAAAATCACATCAGGTAGACGTGGTTAGAACATCGTTACTCAGCATTTTGAAGGAGGCTTGTCCTTCGTTGGAGTGAGAGTGAACAATGTGGGGAGATTGAAAGAGCTGTCTGAAGCCTTCAGAAAGACGATTGTGGCAGCTTATGAGTCTTGGAAAGGATTTAAAATGATCTCAAAAGAATTTGTAATCAGCCATTCCACCGTCCGAAAAATAGTTTACAAGTGGAGGTCAATCAAAACAACTGCCGACACGGCCGGGTCAGGACTTCCAACCAAGTTCACCACAAGAGCAGACTGCAAGGGTCTCCTACAGCAGGCTCTTGCTACAGGTGATGTGACAGTGCATGAATCTCCAATCAGAAAGAGACTGAACAAGTTAACATGAGGGCAAGACTGAAGTTTGCCAGAGAGAATGTAAACAATGACCAAGACATCTGGAATAATGTGCTTTGGACACATCTATAATTGAATTATTTGGACATCATAACGGAGGACATGTTGGGCGTAAACCAAATACAGCATTTCAGCAAAAGAACCTTGTACAGTACCGACTGTGAAGATGCTTTACTGCAGCAGGACCTGGTCAGCTCATCATCATAGAATCCACTATGAATTCTACATTGTATCTGAAGGTTCTTGAGGAACATGTGAGACCATCTGTCAAAAAAAGTGACACTGAATCAGAACTGGACCTTGAACCTTGACAAAAACATAGCAGTAAATTCACCAAGGACAGTCCATGTCAAAGCCCAGATCTAAATCCAGTTGAGATGCTGTGTGGTGATTTGAAATGGACTGTGTATGAAAGAAACCCCTGAAACATCCCAGAGCTGAAAGGATTTTGTGTTGAGGAGTGGGGCAAACCTTCCTCAGACTAATGTCAGACACTGGAAGATGGCTACAAGAAACATCTCACTAAAGATTAGACGTTGAGATGGGAACTTTTTTCTTCATAAAGAACTAAATATCTAATGGGATGTCCTAAGAATTCACATGACTTTAGGTAAATAGAACATGTTCAGAGAGTGAAATAATTATTGAATATAATCAGTAATCTGAATAATGAGTTAGTAGATCAGAATACCGAGATACTACAGTAAGTCAAGATAAGCACATATTACAACATAAGTCACAATAACAAAATAATCAGCTACAAACTTGAAATAATGAGATAATATTTTGAAATAACAAGTGAGTCAAAATGCCGATATATAGAGTCATATTACGTAGATCAGAATAATGAGATGCAAAGACAAGAGAAGGCACTAGTTCAAGTCACCATATAAGTCACTATCTCAAAAATACAGGTACGAAACACTATCTCAAAAATGCAAGTAACAACAAAACAAGATAGGGTCGTAGAATAATGAGATAGTGAGTCAAGATAATAAGTCACTATCTCAAAAATACAGGTACGAAACACTATCTAAAAAATGCAAGTAACAAAAAAACAAGATAGTGTCATAGAATAATGAGATAATAAGTCACTATCTCAAACATACAGGGCGTTAAGTAGAAAAACAAGATCATATCTTAGAATAACAAGATACTAAGCCAAGATAATAAGTCACTATCTTGGAAATACAGGTTAAGTAAAAAATAAATAAATAAATAAATAAATAAATAAATAAATAAATAAATAAATAAATAAATAATAATAATAATAATAATAATAATAATAATAATAATATGTTAAAATAATAAGAGAGTAACCCGTTAACTTCACTTAATATCTCAAGAACAAAGGTTGCTAAGTCAAAAGAAGATGATATCCGAATAATGAGATATTAAATCAAAAAAAAGTTTGGAGGTTGAAACTAATTGTTAGTAATTTATTGTAACGAGACAGTGAGTCAAAATAAACAGGTAGATCTGAATAAAGAGTTAGATCAGAAGAATGAGATACTAAGTCAGCATAAAGAGTCACTTTGTCAAAAGCACAAGTTACTAAGTCGCAATAACAAGATAATATCTTGGAATAACCTTCAAAAACCAGTTCATGGTTTCTACAGAAGCCTTAATCACTTCCTGGTTTGCTCCTAGCTCCACCCAGTCACCTGTAGATGTGTGTTTTAGTTCCCCAGGTGTTCCTGTATGTTCTACTATGTTCTACTCTCATGTGTGTGAAGTTTGTTTGTTATCTCTTTTCTGTTTTCTACATGCCACACCCACATGCCTTCTTCACTCAGAACATGTCCTCCATCCCCCCTGCTGCTCCATCACCACCCTGTGCTCCTGCCCCAGTGGTATCTGTGGCATTATTTGTTCAGTGCCCGCTGACTTTGGCATGCTTCACCTCTGACCCTGGCAGGTGAGAGCAAGAAGAGGCACGTGTTTGGTGTCCTGCAGAAACGATGTTCAGGTCAGAGTGCGGAGGACATGCGAGACGGAGAGATGGAGCGAGGCCTGGGTGAGGCCGCAAACTCGAGGAATTATGGGACGGTAAATCACAGGGCTTAATCTCTTTTTTGGGAGCGGCATCATACCACAGAAAGTATTTTTCGGCCGTGCGTTCCGCCAGGCGGGACGCCGTGTTTGGATTGTAGCGTGAAGCCTCTTGTGAAAGGAGGACGAAGAATGTGAGTGTCGCATTGAATGAGAACTCACACACACACACACACACACACACACACACACACACACACACACACACACACACTCCTTCTGTTACATCTTATACACACAGCAGTCATCCTTGTGATGGATGGCATAGTCAAATTTCACACAGAGACAAGTGTTTTTGTGTGTGTGTGTGTGTGTGTGTGTGTGTGTGTGTGTGTGTGTGTGTGTGTGTGTGTGTGTGTGTGTGTGTGTGTGTGTGTGTTGTATTGATTCTAAGGCAAATTAGCCAAATCTATTCACTTGTTTAATGGAAGAGAATAGAGCAGTCAAATCATCCATATTGTTTTAGATCACTAATCTGTAGCATTCTGGATTCTGATTGGTCAGATACTGTCGATTTATTTTCTATAACAGCACGAACAGGTTACGAAGCTACTGCAAACTTCGTTCCTATGGCAATTTATTCGTTCTTTCGTGTGATACATGCCTGTTCCTATGGTAACAGGTGCAAAAGCATTTGTATAATGGAATCTTGTTATGGTGAAATTTTCTGTAGAGATCTATTTTTATATTTATTTATTTATTAAGAGCTCAGAAAACAGGAAGGAGTCTCCGGTATCAGCGCTTTGTTACTTTCTGACTAATTAAATCCTCCCTTTAAATCGGACTCCTTGATCGATTTGTCCAAAGTAATTACAATATTACAGTATATTATGTTTATTCCTCTGATTTGCTCATCGTTAACGTCGTCTTGTTCCCTGCGGCGTCGTGCTTCTACAAGCTAGTGCTCCTATTTCGCGAGGCGTGGGAACCG
>NC_062518.1:43612486-43647486 GCF_022655615.1 Tachysurus fulvidraco
AATTAGTAATGAACAAGTCAGTGTTGACATCTCCAGAACTTCGTTTACAAGCTTGTAATGAATGTCTGCCCTCATAGCGTTAGCTGCTGCCAAAACCCAGATCCAGAACTGGTCCAGATGAGGAGATCCTGGTACAGAACCATTACTACCTCCATTCAGGTCAATTCTTAATAAAAAAGTGTTTAACGCTGTGACTTTCTTCACTGAATTCCCAGATTTTGATGCTAAGAATTCCACTTCATAGTTTTCCGAAGCGTCAGTTCAGTCTGTTTAATGTAACTGATTAGCGAAGTCCAGCTGCTTTACCAGTACACCAGAGTTCACATGGACTTATGGAAGACTTTTGATAAGTAGAAACAACTGAATGAGTCACGTCGCTAGTCAGTATGTTCACCCATTCTGATGTCAGTCTGTCCTCTGATAAAGTTTTCAGCTGTTATCACATCACGCTGTCGCGATTCAGATGGACCTTCAGGTGTCCGGTAAGGTCAAAGGTCCGTACAGATCCGCTCAAGAACTGCAAGCGTCTTTTCTTGCTCTCTCGCCTCGTGACGGTCAACACGATCCATCATGACAGCCAGGGCTTCATTCGTCCGTGTCACTCTTGAGGAAGACGAAGGAAAAATAAAATAAGATCTATATGTCTAAAGAGAAGCCAGCGAGTTTTCTGACGGATAACAAAAAAAGCAGGAAGTGAGTGAGTGAGTGAGTGAGTTAGTGTGTGAGTGTGTGACTTTTCCACGTTTGTGGGATAATGAGTCAGCCTGCCTGGGTGGACTGCCATGTCAGTCCTAAAGAATAAAAACTTAGCGACAACCCGAATTTGTTTCTAACCGCTATTTTGGAACCAATTTGTAAAATCATGGAAATTCTGTACACGCAGTTGTTTTAATATTCTTCATGTTTTTTTATTATTTTAAACATAACTAGGACGGTGGGGCCGTCTGCCAGGATCTCACCCCCCCTGGAAATCCCACCCACTGACTTACTCCAGACCACAACATGGCTGGAAACCCAGCGGTGGTTGAACATGGACAGAACGTGTTGCTTAAGAAAAATGTCAGGGAATAAGTCTATAACTATGTGAGTATGAGTGTGAGTGTAAGCACAGAGTGACTAAAACATGCCCTGCAACTTCACTTAATCTTTCCTTCCTCCTTTATTGAGATCTTTCCAACATGGCGACCACGGTCGGAATTCCCTGTTAGGAATAATGAAGTTTTCCAGCTCCTTCTGTAGAGCTCTGTTAACCCTTACTCTGGTTTATAGAAGAAATAACTGGCCGGTAAATGACCGTCATACACTCGTCGATTTCTGTACATGCTTTAAAGGAACCTAAAATGGTACATATACTGTATGGAACCTCAAGATAGATCTTTATCTGTTTTGAATGGTTCGTTGAAGAAAATCTAGTAGAGCTTTTGGTTTCTTTATTAATAATATTATTAATATTATTATTAATCAGGGTGTATATATATATATACGGTAGGATTTTGGCTTTTCGGATTGACTTAGCAACCAGGAAGTCGAGAGTGTAAAAGCTAACACAGTATTTAGGTAGCTGGTTACTTAAGAGCTAATTACGTTTGTGCGACCCTGCGTCGCTATGGTAACTAAGATGACCGTTCGGTGAGGTATTATTTTCCCTACATAACAGAAAAAACAAAAAACAATTGAGGTCATAAGGTCATTTACAAGTGTGTTACTATATAACAGTAACTTAGAGGCTTTTTACACCTGGTCACTTCATGCTTTCTCTGTGATCCGATAGCTATACGATGGTAAAAACACCAGGTCTAAATGACCTCCGAAACGGTTTCGAGACGGATATAAATCCGATGGTTCTAACCACTTCGGGAGGTGGTCTGGGACGCATTTCAGATGAAACTGGACAGGTATAAATGAATGTGGTTGTTCAAGACACGTACGTCAGCGCTAAACTCCTCCCAAACGGAAGTACGTCACTCGCAGGTGATCTTTCACCCAGGCGTCTCGTCGGGTCTTAAAACGTGCTGCTGCTGCCAGCAAAAATGCAGCAAACATTAAATGCTATTTTTTTGTAGCATAACCGTCGTAACAAAGACCATTTTTTCGTCTTCTTTTTGATTGCATTCTGAAAACCGCATACACCAAAGTGTGTTCCATTTCAACTACTCCGGAAAGTAGGTAAAATATATTAGCATTTTGGGCGGGAGTAGAAAGATCGGATCGATATCCGATTCGCCGAGACGCATTTATGTGGCATTTATGTGGCTCATTTATTTGAGCTCTGAGCCTATCATGTGGTTGTTGTTTAAACTTCCCATTCTGTATATGCTGCAGGATGGACATTGTTCTTCTTCTAAACATAAAGAAACACACAGATATGAGAAGGATGCTTATAAAAACATAACAAATTGTGATGGAAATACTTTCCTTTAACACGCTACATTTGAGGGTAGCTTCTTTCTCACTCTTTCACTTTCTAATTCACTTGTTCATCATATTAATCCTTATTTTGTTCACACATAAGACAAGAGTGATAAATCCTTCAGCAGGAACCTGCAAGGTTCTGGATGTTGCATTATGAAAACTCATGCACTTTGCATGTTTGATTATTTCATGTGAAATATTCCTCACCAGACTGGGACGTCTCTGTAGATATTGGTGAGGTGCTGAGGAATAAACAGATGATTTTTGTCACTACACAATCGCTGGCCTACACAATCTCTGGCCTTCATTACCCATTATACTGCTGTTAGCTGACAAGTCTGTTACAGATGTGCATTACAGATGTGTATCTGTAATGTATCTTACCTTTCTGATGATGTCACATACTGTATATAGAAGAATATTTGTATTATTGCTTATTTTAAAATGATGTATTTTTGATATTCTCAATTAGGCGCTCATTGAAGACAAGCTCAAGCAGTTTATTGAGCACTTAGTAATATCTAAACTCAGTCGTGTTGTACCATTGAACAAGTAATACCATATTGGGACACTGGACCCTGCTGACATCCAGCTCAGGTTGTTGGCCCAAACATTTAAACCCACTGAAGTTGTTGTTGGTTGTTAGTCATAGACCAGTTTAGACCTCAATATTTATGCCTTTAAACTTCAGTACAGTATTATATCTGGTTATATAAATATTAAAAAATATTATACCTCTCAGACCCCTGGTGTCCCCAGAACCCATGTTAAAATATCACCTTAAGGGATCTTGGGATGTTTTGACAAAACAATTCTGCATGTGTGATTCTGCATGTGTGATGTGTTAGATGGATCTATCTCTCTGAGAGTGTATATAAAAATGAAATAACCATGAATAAAAAAATTTTTTTGATTTTTTTTATTGCTGAAGTTATGGAAGACTGCCACAGAATCATTTTATAAATTCATCAGTGAAGAGGAAAAATATTGTATTATATTTGGTGAGATGCAGGAAGATTTTCAGTAACTTTTCTTGGCACACACAGAGGCAAGGGAATCGACACAAGAACCATCATTCCAGTTTTTCATGGCTACAGATAACAGAAAATATAAACTCATAAATGTCATGGTATTTGAGTTCAAACAAAAGCAACATAACACAAGCTATTAAGATAAAGACAGCTGTAAGAATGTTTGCTTACTATCAAAGTTTATATGCACACAGCGCTCTCCGTTATTATAATTATCTGGTTGTCCTGGATTCCACTTGGTGAAAGTCAATTTGGTGCCATCAGTCCAAAAGAATTGAAAAACCTGAAAGGTGAGCAGAGGAAATTACAAGGTGTTATAGATGATTATTTTTTTATTTATTTTTTTACCATGTTTAAATCAATAAATCATGCACCATACAGTCAGATGATCCCCTGCTTACCTTCTGACAGTCACTGAGGCCAATGTATGTTAGAGCCTCTGTGGGGTCATAAGCACGGATAAGAGCCCTTATCTGCTGATGTTCATTCTCGTTGTGTATTGAGACCAAGTGTGCATCAAAATTCTGACAGAATGTCTAGAAAAACAAACAGAACTGTAACATCATTGCATGTTCTTACCTGCAGTTCTTATGCACAATTAAGGAACTGACACTATATAAATCTCATAAATAAATCTCATTTTAAACTTTATACAGGTTAGATAGGCACAGGCTCCCCGTGACCCGAGGTAGTTTAGATAAGCGGTAGAAAATGAATGAATGAATGAATTTTCTGTCCTGTCCTGTTATTGTGTTAATATTCACAGCCTTTTGCAAATATAACATTTAACTGAGTGTTTAATACCCCATTCCACCAGTGATATGCTAATAAATAAACATTTTTTTACCTTTCTGTAAATAGAGAAAATTTAAATACAGTTGGAAAGAATTAAAATAAACCTCTGCAGAAGCCCAATCCAGTCTGACGGCGTTGTACAAGTAGCAGCGACCAGAATAGTAGGACCATCCAAATGGGCATTTGTTAGAAAATGCAAGCATTGCTGCCTGATCTAGAAAGATATACAATATTATATATACAGTATGTACACACAGGTACACATTCATATTTACATACATGTATGTACATACACACACTTGTCTTTACAATTACAATTTGCATTACACTTTTTCTTCACTAGAACCAGTATGACAATGTCCCTGTGCACAAAACAAATCTATAAAGACATGGTTTCCCAAAAGTGTAGTAAAAGAACCCAAGTGTCCTCTGTGGACCTTGTAGAGCCTATTATCACATCAAAGTGGGACTAAAAGTAGAACAGCATAATTCTGGCCATAAAGTAAACTTTGCTGGCCATAAAACATTGCATAAAGACATACAGTACTGTGTAAAGTTTTAACGCATAAAATCTTTCTGTTAAATCCTTCTGTTAAAGGGCTATGTTGGGGGCCAAACCATCACTTACAAGACCTCTAAATGGAAGATAGTTCTTAACAACATGATTCTTGCTTTAATCTTTTAGCTTTTGGTCTCAGAATATTAATTTTTGGCTGCTAAAATTACCTTGCAGCCCTTATTCATTCAGTTATGGCCTTAATACATTAATTTGCAGCATTAAGACTCTGTGGTGATGAAATAAAAATAACCACTATGTTACCCCGATGGTTTTGTATATTTATACCTTCTGTAATAGGAAATCATCAGTTTAAATAAATAAATTAAATAAAAATAAAGTAAAGCTGGTACAAATGATGTATTCTTAATATCATACTGATCTGTGCAGGTATTGTAATTACCTTTCACAGTGTCAGGATCAGCCTCTAGAAACCAGAAGAAAGGAAAGAGTAATGTAAGTCCTGGTGGTTACAATTACAATTTAGCTGCTTTTCAAGAATTTAATATATTTCTTTTACCTGATGATGTGTTCGCCACAGCTTAAAAGGGAATTGGGGAAAAATCATCATCTTTGGTCAATTATTTTTTTGGATGTTATTTATAGATACAGATGATGAATTGCACAATGAGAACCAACTTATATTTTTATTAATAATATACTTTCAAACAAACAAAATTAGTATTAATATTTAACATAAAATGTATATAACATTCACTAACAATTTTAGTTTTAGTTATATCCTAATATCCTTAATAGAGTTAAGATTCTTACCCAAAGCTGCTCCTGCTGTGGCGAGAATAAGAAGCATCACCACTTTGGTCTGAGAAGCCATAGTTCTATGTTTTAACGCACTGGAAGAGAAAAGCATGATTTGTATTAATGTAATAAGAATTGTGTATGTTATACCTCACCACAACTCCACTTACATCTAATCAGGAGGGTTTACTCGCTTGATGTAACAAATTAAGGTAAGTGATGATGCTTATATAGTGATACTGTCAGGAACATCCTCTTTCCCAGAAATGTTTTTTATCTAAAACATATAAATGATAATTGCACAATGCACAATGTTGTAAACGTTCTGTGAAGATGCAAAGATAAGGACATGGAATATTTGAGCTGACGAAGCATATTATAATGTTTGGACATGTAATTAATTTCACACATTTAATGTTAATGTACATTCAGACATGGATTAAGGAGGAAAGTATATTTAGACAAAACTACAACTGTGCTGTTGCCCCCAAGTATATTTGGACACTTAGGCCACAGTTACAAATGCAAGTGGGATTTTTGTTAGGAAATGTGTGAGATTACAATGAGATTTTTGTTACTTTTATTACTTTCTACTTATAGATGTTGATGAGATGTAATATTTTTAAATATACAGTGGTGTGAAAAAGTGTTTGTTCCTTCCGGATGTTTTAATTTTTTAAATGAAGGTTTTTGTTATTAAGGGAAAACAAAATCCAAACCGAATAAAGAATCAAATGAACATAACAAATAAGATGAAGTTAAAATATTAAAATATTGAAAATTTTGACAATAAAAAATTTAAACCAAAAAAACAAAAAAAAAAACTGTAAGTCTAGAATGAGTATAATATGAAGAGTAAACCTACAGTATATAGTATGTATCATATACATCTATACAGTAGATAGGCTAAGGTGCAAGTTTGATTACAGTGGAGTAAGAGTGCAGTTTGATGGCTGCGGGAATAAATGACCTTATATTTGTGTCTGTGTGCGTGTGTGTGCGTGCATGTGTGTGTGTGTGTGTGTGTGTGTGTGTGTGTGTGTGTGTGTGTGTGTGTGTGTGTGTGTGTGTGTGTGTGTGTGTGTGATCAGGGGTCAAATTGTAAATAATTGTAAACTAAGATATAACTTTATATTGATGCATCCTTATCAATAGAACTTTATAATGGATGATGTCCCAGAAGGAAGAGAATTTATCTAATCTATCAAGATGCTCAGTGTCATATAATAGTCATTATGTTTTATTACATATTACAGAGAATTTTTAAAGGTGTAATATTATAAAGGTGCAGCAAGAAGGTAAAGGAATATAATTATACATTAAAGGTTTAATGAAAATGTTTCTACAATTTAAAGAGCTGTTCGTTACTTCCAGATTAAGCATGTCAATTTAAATTACTAATAATACACAAAAGAAATGCTTATAAAAAATAAATTAAAAAAAGTGAAGAAACTGATTATTATTATGAGGAATAAATAGATGCTGTTTGGTTGTGAATATATATATACATATATATATTTAGTAAATAACTGTAAATAGTCGAAGCAGTCACTTACTCTAAGCAGGTAAGTAAATAAAAAGTCCTCAGTATTTCTTGTCTCGTCTCAAACAGGAAATGAGGTTTCGTTGGTTTGATTTGTATTTAGACCACGGTGCTGTTCTCGAAGCTGATTGGTCAGAAAACATTGATTATTTATAAAATACCTTGTACGGTTGACTGTCTTCATTAACAGAGTAAAGCATGTTGGTATCTGTTGGATGAAGGAAGGAGGTGAAGTGGGAGACTAAAGCAAAAACATGACGTCCAGCCATTTTTACTGTAACTTCAATTTCCTTAACATAGAAAGAGTCATTTCATCATAAAAAAGGTGACATTTCTGTGTATTTTTAAACCACGTCATGTTTCAGCTGTTTAAACTTCTTTCTCCGGGTGTATTGTGTCACACACCGTGTCTTCTTTCTGTCTGTGTGTCTGTCTCTCTCTGGTTACACCCACAGTAGCACACGGCAGGACATGCAGGATGACACTTGCTCACACACACACACACACACACACACACACACACACACACACACACACACACACACACACACACACACACTGAGTGATTAATGTTCAGCATGGCCTCTCCTTGTTCCCTTCTCATACCCCTTTAGTCTGAGGGACGACGGCGTAGCATTTCACGAGTTCTACCTCATGGCGCCCGAGATTCTGTGTCCTTCAAAAAACCCATCCTCTCTCTCTCTCTCTCTCTCTCTCTCTCTCTCTCTCTCTCTCTCTCTCTCTCTCTCTCTCTCTCTCTCTCTCTCTCTCTCATTCCACAGACGCCTTCAAGCTCTGATCCCCGTTTTTCCGCATCAAGCCATCAAGGCCACGGTGCGTCGTCTCCGATATCTGATTTATCAGTCTCATGTTCCAGGTATGGCCTTCTTCATTCCTGCTGCATTCACAGTGTGTAATAATTCCTCCGAGCCAGCTGTGGATGTTTACTATTAACAATCGTACTGATTGTCACCCCGACAGATGGTGTAGAAATGTGTAGCATCCGACACACGGAACGTCCGAACTTAATTCTTTCTCTAAATCCGTGCACACGGAGTTACAGAGAGATCACAGAATGCACTTTTATAATCCCGGTTGCTTAGTAACAGCTCACACAAGGACGTGTGCGTCAGAAGCGTCACATAAAACAAAACGACGGCGTGAATGATCGTTGATAAGTTCAGGGTTTGTTTAACATTTAAGAAGGAGTCTCCAGTGTTAACTCGTTGTAACTGCTGACTTTCATCCATCCATTTTCTTTCTTATAAGAAATGACTCAACACCTTCTGACCAATCAGAGCGTCTGCTTTTCTGTCCCGAGTGTCTAGTTTTCAGATGAGCTTCATATTAACGCCGCTGTGGACTGAGACGTGACAAAGTCGCAGGGCTCTCGAGTTTAGAAGAGAGGCAAGCGTGACATGTTGTTTATCGTAAGGGTTATGTTATTGTTTATTATGTGGTGGTGTTTATTGTAAGTGTTTGTTGACTTTTTTGGACTCCTTTGTATCATTTGTAATGTTGCTCACATATAAAACAGTTCAGCTCAAGCCCAGACATTTTTACGGTCATGATTGAGGACAATGTCCCGTCCAGAGACGAGCTGTTTCGTGTTGTTTACACCGACCATCGAAAATACTCTCGCTAATGAATGTTTTTTTTTTTTTTTCCATCGGTTGTTGCGTTAAATCTTACCCAGATAGTGCTATTTTCTGATTGGCTATCATGTAGCCTCTTTTTTTTTTGATTGGCTGATAAGTGTCAGGCTCGACTAAGAACTGAGACGCGCTCGATTCCTGCCCGGTTCCGTAGAGACAGCGGTGCGGACTGATACATTTTGGGCGCTGCGGCTTATTAGATACATGACAAATAGTCGGTTTTTCTGCATGAGGAATACGATGTGTGGCGTGAGAGCGTGACAAAAAGACCCAAATGCGTGACTGTCACTCTCAATGCGTGACACTTGACAGCCCTGAAGACGTCCGATCGTCGACATGGACACGATAATAAAAAGAAGGAAAGTTCATTTCATCATTTAAATAAAACCATTTCCTGTCATGTTTTGTTGGTCTTCTAAGTAGAAATTTGAAGCTGGAGTGAGATTTGATTTGCTTTGGTGCTGTAGGATGCTCTTCCCAGGAAATGACAGCGCTGTGTTTGTTCTTTACTTATCCGATGTAACACAACACCACCCTGAACACTAACTCTAGCTGGCCACCATTAAGCACCTCTCTCTTTTGTGTGCCTTGAAATGTCTTCCACCTTCCACCTCCTTTGTAATGCACCTCTTCCTGGCCTTCTGCGCTGACCCCAGTCCTTCAGCGCGATGTGAAAACGGGTGCGGTATCCGGGACAGGAAGACACTTCCTCCGCGCCTTTAACCTCTCCTCTTCGCTGCAGGTCATGTGTCCCGCCTCGCTCCGGCTCAGCTTTTCACACTTTAGGCCAGGACACATTCCAGTGGAGAGGGATGGAGGGAGGGATGTTACAGGATCATGCTAATCCTCTGAATGAGTGGTAACCTACCTGTCAGGAGAACATAAGCCCTGGGGGCCAGCAGCTTGTCCCGGGGATGTAGACACACGTCAGGAGAAGCGACCAGATCACCAGCTTTGTAACAGAGAAGCGAAGAACTGGACTTTTTTTTTATCGTAGAAAATTAACATTGTATTGGATTTCTTTCTATTTAGGTATGTTTCCCAATCACCATCAGGGCACCATAAGCTCCACTCCTCTTTTCTTTTCTCTTCTCTTCTCTCCTCTTCTCTTCTCTTCTAGGATAAGAGAGGAGGGGGGAGGACGACTGCGAGGAGAGGCGAGGAGAGGAGAGGAGAGGAGAGGAGGGAGCGGAGAGGAGGACGAAAGAAAGAGGAGAAGAGAGGAGTAGTAGAAGGAGGAGAGGAGAGGGGAAGAGAAAGGAGGGAGGAGAGAGGAGAGGAGAAAAAGAAGAGCCTGTATATGATATTAGATAAAGAGGAGGGGAGAGAGGAGAGGAGAGAAAAGAGGGGGAGAGGAGAGGAGAAGAAGAGGGAGAAGACGAGGAGAGGAGGGAGAGGAGAGGAGAAGAGAGGGAGGAGAGGAGAAGAGATGAGGAGGGAGGAAGGTGAGAGGGAGAAGAAAAGGCGATCTAGGAGAGGCGCCAAATCGTCGTATTCGAGGATAATCTGTAGAATCTTATATTGTCGTATCAGAGCTATCGGGGAGCTTCGATGATAATCCTCAATAGCAGCTAAGTATAGGCTAGAAGACTCGTGATTCTCTTCTCAGGATCTCTACATCCTATCTAAAAAATCTCTTCATATTCTCTTCTCTTCTCTTCTCTTATCTCTTTGTCCATACTTGTCCTTAAACGCATTCTAGCTGTGACTAATCTGCTTTCTCCTCTACACTCCTCTCTTCTCTTCTCCTCTTCTCTTCCTCACTTCTCTTCTCTTCTCTTCTCTTCTCTTCTCTTCTCTTCTCCTCTACACTCTTCTTCTCTTCTTGTCTCTTCTCTTCTGTGAAGAGATCAGATTCTGATTTTGAGACATTGAGGAGACTCCAGTTCGAGTCGGAGTTGAGTCGGTGTAGTGAACGGTGTTGAGTCAGAATCAGAGCTCTTGAGTTCTTCCCCTCCACACCATGACTTGATGGAGCTGTGTGCTTTGTGCACAGCTGCATTGTCATGCTGTTTGAATTCCCCAGATGACACATTAGTTCCTGAATGGTCTGTTATTTGGTAGCACTGAGGAGAAATGGTGAAATATCCTGAAGAAAAAGCTCCTGCTGCTCTGAGTGTATCACTGTGTGAACTTCTTCCAGTCGAACAGCTTCACGGCTGCCTGGGGTGTGAAACCGGATTACCTCAGAGAACCATAGCGAGCTCTGCCGAAGAGCCCGTGCTGTGACCCTCAGAGTGACAGCAGGTCTGTGGGTTCTACACCACGTTTCGGACTTACAGGAACGCCGCAGCTGCTTCCACTCCACGTCCTCCAGGCGACGCTTTCTGATTTCTCTCCTAACTCTGCGATCTTTATAGATGATGCCATGCTAGGTTTACGCTCTAGCAGGCTAAGTCATGCTGACACGCCGGTCGTGTAGCCAAGCCGTTACTCGCCCTGATACAGACATCATGTTGTGACGGTTTGCGGCGTTTGTGTATGGAGCTTGTCAGTGCTGATTTCACGGCCTTATAAATATCAGCCGTCGCATGTGGAGCCTACACGGAGATATCTGAGACAGATGTGTGCAGGGTTTGTTCTTCTTTAGTATCTGGTGCAGAAACATCTGCATAAAGTTATTTATTTTACTTATGACAGCATAGATAGATAGATAGATAGATAGATAGATAGATAGATAGATAGATAGATAGATAGATAGATAGATAGATAGATAGATAGATAGATAGATAGCACAAAAAATTCATAATAAAAAGCTGTATATATAGATTTTAACAAATACAATAAATAATAATAATAATAATAATAATAATAATAATAATAATAATAATAGAAATAATAATAATAATAATAATAATAATAATAATAATAATAATAATAATAATAATAATAATGATAAACTCCCCTTGTCTCCTGGATTATGAAAAACAAATTGTGTTTATGTTTTGATCCCACAACATAAAATTCATCAAATTAAATATTTAAAAAATCTTTTGATTTTGTCTCAAAAAATGTCTTGACCGCCAGTATTATCACAGCAAACAAATAATATTAAAAAAAGATTTATACAGAGGTTTTATTTTCTGCTGTATTTTAACAAACAATAAATAATTCTAATAAAACGGCATGCACAGAGATTCTGCGTCATCTCCTGAAATAAAATAAAAATAAATAAATCAATTGTAATTGATAAAATAAAATGTATTAACAAAAAAAAATGTAAATAAACAAACAGAACAAAAACTAGACGGCTTTTATATGCATTTACAATGGTTTAAATAAACAAATAAATACGTAAATATGTAAGTGAGGGTAAAAACAGTCTGAACAAAACATCAAGAGAAAAAATAATACGTCTTGTCTCTATATGGTCATCTTTACTCAGCGTTAGCGGTCATCTGACAGTATGCCTGTGTGTGTGTGTGTGTGTGTGTGTGTGTGTGTGTGTGTGTGTGTGTGTGTGTGTGTGTGTGTGTGAAGACACAACCCCCCCAACACACACACACACCCATTCCAAGGTTATTTAAACTAAACCAAGCGTTGGTTCACCGTCTCAGATCCCGTCCCAGCGCAGGCTCGAGCCTCAAGGCCTGTCAGAGGAACACTGCTTTGCATGAAGCTCTGATTATTATCTGCGCCCCAAATGACTAACAGCTGGCCCCTTCACGGCTGATCTTCAAATCGTTTATGTATCGAAAACTGTTGGAATGCGAACAATTAGGGCTTTCATTTTCTCACCGAGCGCCCCTGCAAACACGGTTTACACAAACCCTGCTCTTTAAATTCTTTGTTTAAAAGGCTTTTTATGGGCCTCCGGGGTCGGCGGCTGGAGATGAGGAATTCGCTTCGGTGGTCTTGTTCTCGTCGTTGTTCTGGTAGCAGACGTCCTTAAGAGGGAGTAAGAGGAGAGGATTGGCTGTAGGAAGGTTCTCTACGAACACTTTCAGTCCCACACACACACACACACACACACACACACACACACACACACACACACACACAAACACAAGCTTGACAAGTTATGAGAAAGTTTGTTGTTCAAAGTAGTTTTCTACAGTTGAAATCTGTACTGCAACTCCACAGAGGTCACTCAGAGGTCAAACCGCAGAGAGCGAAGGCAGGAAACGAGTGCAGTCCAAGCGCTTATCGATCTCGGCATGCGTGATTTGATTCGCTGCGTGCGAGCCAAACGCGGGTCGGATTACCGAAGCTCACACGTGCGCACGTGATATGGTCGTCAGTGGTGCGTCTTGTGACAGCCGACATGGTGACATGTGATGCGATGTGATGGGATGCGATGCGGCATTCACACCTGCACCTGTGTAAGAGAGCATGAAATGTGTGTGTAGTGTGTGTAGTGTGTGTAGTGTGTGTCTCAGCAGTAAGTCCAGTCTAAGAATACCTTACACATGCTCTGACCATTTAACCCATAATTATTACAATTGAAATAATGCTCATATTAATGGCAGCAAATTACTTCCAAATGCTCACAGTGCATGTAATTGACAAATACGTCTGAGACACACACATACTCACACACACACACTCACACACACACACACACACACACAGACATGTCTGAGACACACACACATCTGAGAAACACACAAACACACACATACACACACGTCTGAGACACACCCATGTCTGAGACACACACACACACGTCTGACACACACACACACTCACACACACAAGTCTGAAACACACACTTACACACATCTGAGACACACACACGTCTGAGACAAACACACGAACACACACATACACACGTCTGAAACACACACTCACACACGTCTGAGAGACACACCCACACGACTGAGACACACACACAAACACACACACACATACACACGTCTGAAACACACATACACACCAATACAAACCAATATACAGGAAACACTTATTCAGGAAACACTTCAATTAGCAAATTTAATTAAACAACAAAAAGACACTTTTTCATTGTAACTTTGTATATCACTGTGTCTTTGTATATCACTGTGTCTTTGTATATCACTGTGTCTTTGTATATCACTGTGACTTTGTATATCACTGTGACTGTGTATATCACTGTGTCTTTGTATATCACTGTGTCTTTGTATATCACTGTGACTTTGTATATCACTGTGTCTTTGTATATCACTGTGTCTTTGTATATCACTGTGACTTTGTATATCACTGTGACTTTGTATATCACTGTGACTGTATATCACTGTGACTGTATATCACTGTGACTTTGTATATCACTGTGACTTTGTATATCACTGTGACTGTATATCACTGTGACTGTATATCACTGTGACTTTGTATATCACTGTGACTTTGTATATCACTGTGACTGTATATCACTGTGACTGTATATCACTGTGACTTTGTATATCACTGTGACTTTGTATATCACTGTGACTGTATATCACTGTGACTGTATATCACTGTGACTTTGTATATCACTGTGACTTTGTATATCACTGTGACTGTATATCACTGTGACTGTATATCACTGTGACTTTGTATATCACTGTAACGTTGTATATCACTGTGTCTTTGTATATCACTGTGACTTTGTATATCACTGTGTCTGTGTATATCACTGTGTCTTTGTATATCACTGTGACTTTGTATATCACTGTGACTTTGTATATCACTGTGACTTTGTATATCACTGTGACTTTGTATATCACTGTGACTTTGTATATCACTGTGTCTTTGTATATCACTGTGACTTTGTTTATCACTGTGACTTTGTATATCACTGTGTCTTTGTATATCACTGTGTCTTTGTATATCACTGTGTCTTTGTATATCACTGTGTCTTTGTATATCACTGTGACTTTGTTTATCACTGTGACTTTGTATATCACTGTGACTGTATATCACTGTAACGTTGTATATCACTGTGTCTTTGTATTTCACTGTGACTTTGTATATCACTGTGTCTTTGTATATCACTGTGTCTTTGTATATCACTGTCTTTGTATATCACTGTAACGTTGTATATCACTGTGTCTTTGTATATCACTGTGACTTTGTATATCACTGTGTCTTTGTATATCACTGTGACTTTGTATATCACTGTGACTTTGTATATCACTGTGACTGTATATCATTGTGACTTTGTATATCACTGTGACTTTGTATATCACTGTGACTTTGTATATCACTGTGACTTTGTATATCACTGTGACTGTATATCACTGTGACTTTGTATATCACTGTGACTTTGTATATCACTGTGTCTTTGTATATCACTGTGTCTTTGTATATCACTGTGTCTTTGTATATCACTGTGTCTTTGTATATCACTGTGTCTTTGTATATCACTGTAACGTTGTATATCACTGTGACTTTGTATATCACTGTGTCTTTGTATATCACTGTGACTTTGTATATCACTGTGTCTTTGTATATCACTGTGACTGTATATCACTGTGACTTTGTATATCACTGTGTCTTTGTATATCACTGTAACGTTGTATATCACTGTGACTTTGTATATCACTGTGACTTTGTATATCATTGTGACTTTGTATATCACTGTGACTTTGTATATCACTGTAACGTTGTATATCACTGTGACTTTGTATATCACTGTAACGTTGTATATCACTGTGTCTTTGTATATCACTGTGTCTTTGTATATCACTGTGACTTTGTATATCACTGTGTCTTTGTATATCACTGTGACTTTGTATATCACTGTGACTTTGTATATCACTGTGACTTTGTATATCACTGTGTCTTTGTATATCACTGTGTCTTTGTATATCACTGTGACTTTGTATATCACTGTGTCTTTGTATATCACTGTGACTTTGTATATCACTGTGTCTTTGTATATCACTGTGTCTTTGTATATCACTGTGTCTTTGTATATCACTGTGACTTTGTATATCACTGTGACTTTGTATATCACTGTGACTTTGTATATCACTGTGTCTTTGTATATCACTGTGTCTTTGTATATCACTGTGTCTTTGTATATCACTGTGACTTTGTATATCACTGTGACTTTGTATATCACTGTGTCTTTGTATATCACTGTGTCTTTGTATATCACTGTGTCTGTGTATATCACTGTGACTTTGTATATCACTGTAACTTTGTATATCACTGTGACTTTGTATATCATTGTGACTTTGTATATCACTGTAACGTTGTATATCACTGTGTCTTTGTATATCACTGTGACTTTGTATATCACTGTGTCTGTGTATATCACTGTGTCTTTGTATATCACTGTGTCTTTGTATATCACTGTGACTTTGTATATCACTGTGTCTGTATATCATTGTGACTTTGTATATCACTGTGTCTTTGTATATCACTGTGACTTTGTATATCACTGTGTCTTTGTATATCACTGTGACTTTGTATATCACTGTGACTGTATATCACTGTGACTTTGTATATCACTGTGTCTTTGTATATCACTGTAACGTTGTATATCACTGTGTCTTTGTATATCACTGTGTCTTTGTATATCACTGTGACTTTGTATATCACTGTGACTTTGTATATCACTGTGACTGTATATCACTGTGACTTTGTATATCACTGTGTCTTTGTATATCACTGTAACGTTGTATATCACTGTGTCTTTGTATTTCACTGTGACTTTGTATATCACTGTGACTTTGTATATCACTGTGTCTTTGTATATCACTGTCTTTGTATATCACTGTAACGTTGTATATCACTGTGTCTTTGTATATCACTGTGACTTTGTATATCACTGTGTCTTTGTATATCACTGTGACTTTGTATATCACTGTGACTGTATATCATTGTGACTTTGTATATCACTGTGACTTTGTATATCACTGTGTCTTTGTATATCACTGTGTCTTTGTATATCACTGTGACTTTGTATATCACTGTGACTGTATATCATTGTGACTTTGTATATCACTGTGACTTTGTATATCACTGTGTCTTTGTATATCACTGTGACTTTGTATATCACTGTGACTTTGTATATCACTGTGACTGTATATCACTGTGACTTTGTATATCACTGTGTCTTTGTATATCACTGTAACGTTGTATATCACTGTGACTTTGTATATCACTGTGACTTTGTATATCACTGTGACTTTGTATATCACTGTGACTTTGTATATCACTGTGACTGTATATCACTGTAACGTTGTATATCACTGTGACTTTGTATATCACTGTGACTTTGTATATCACTGTGACTTTGTATATCACTGTGACTGTATATCACTGTAACGTTGTATATCACTGTGACTTTGTATATCACTGTGACTTTGTATATCACTGTGACTTTGTATATCACTGTGACTGTATATCACTGTAACGTTGTATATCACTGTGACTTTGTATATCACTGTGACTTTGTATATCACTGTGTCTTTGTATATCACTGTGTCTTTGTATATCACTGTGTCTGTGTATATCACTGTGACTTTGTATATCACTGTGACTTTGTATATCACTGTAACGTTGTATATCACTGTGACTGTATATCACTGTGACTTTGTATATCACTGTGACTTTGTATATCACTGTGTCTTTGTATATCACTGTAAAGTTGTATATCACTGTGACTTTGTATATCACTGTGTCTGTATATCATTGTGACTTTGTATATCACTGTGTTTTTGTATATCACTGTAACTTTGTATATCACTGTGTCTTTGTATATCACTGTGACTTTGTATATCACACCCGTACACACCAGTACACACCAATACACACCCATACACACCAATACAAGACAACACAATCAAATACACACTTCATATTTATATGATATCAATATAATGTACGACTCACATAAAGGGAAAGATAACAGATAAACAGGCAAATCGATAGATTTTACAGAAAAAATACAGATTTATTTATTTGTTTGTTTGTGTGGTTGGATGCATTATCTATCTATCTATCTATCTATCTATCTATCTATCTATCTATCTATCTATCTATCTGTCTATCTGTCTGTCTGTCTGTCTGTCTGTTAAATTTGCTTGTTTGTTCATTTCTCATTTATAATTTACTTTGTTTTATTTATTTATCTATTTATTTATTTTGTTTGTTTGTTTGTTTACAATATATTTTAAATAGACTAAAATATTTTAAAGGCACTTTTTATAATCAAATTATTTCTGTATGTATTTACTTCTCTGTCTCCTTTTGTTTCTTAGTTGAACAGTTGGTTGTTTTTATTTACTTTACTGTACATCACGCTGATCGATGCCTGTACCTGTGTCTGTATCTCTGTTTGTACCATGTGTCTGTATCTGTGACTGTATCTGTATCTGTGTCTGTAACTGTGTCTGTATCTGTGTCTGTAACTGTGTCTGTACCTGTGTCTGTAACTGTGTCTGTATCTGTGTCTGTAACTGTGTCTGTATCTGTGTCTGAATCTGTGTTTGTACCATGTGTCTGTATCTGTGTTTGTACCATGTGTCTGTATCTCTGTTTGTACCATGTGTCTGTATCTGTGTCTGTGTCTGTATCTGTGTCTGTATCTGTGTTTGTACCATGTGTCTGTATCTGTGTTTGTACCATGTGTCTGTATCTGTGTCTGTGTCTGTATCTGTGTCTGTATCTGTGTTTGTACCATGTGTCTGTATCTGTGTTTGTACCATGTGTCTGTATCTCTGTTTGTACCATGTGTCTGTATCTGTGTCTGTGTCTGTATCTGTGTCTGTATCTGTGTCTGTACCATGTGTCTGTACCTGTGTTTGTACCATGTGTCTGTATCTGTGTCTGAATCTGTGTCTGTACCATGTGTCTGGATCTGTGTTTGTACCATGTGTCTGTATCTCTGTTTGTACCATGTGTCTGTATCTGTGTCTGTGTCTGTATCTGTGTTTGTACCATGTGTCTGTATCTGTGTCTGTGTCTGTATCTGTGTCTGTATCTGTGTTTGTACCATGTGTCTGTGTCTGTGTCTGTGTCTGTATCTGTGTCTGTATCTGTGTTTGTACCATGTGTCTGTATCTGTGTTTGTACCATGTGTCTGTATCTCTGTTTGTACCATGTGTCTGTATCTGTGTCTGTGTCTGTATCTGTGTCTGTATCTGTGTCTGTACCATGTGTCTGTACCTGTGTTTGTACCATGTGTCTGTATCTGTGTCTGAATCTGTGTCTGTACCATGTGTCTGGATCTGTGTTTGTACCATGTGTCTGTATCTCTGTTTGTACCATGTGTCTGTATCTGTGTCTGTGTCTGTATCTGTGTTTGTACCATGTGTCTGTATCTGTGTCTGTAACTGTGTCTGTATCTGTAACTGTGTCTGTATATGTGTCTGTACCTGTATCTGTGTCTGTGTCTGTATCTGTATCTGTGTCTGTATATGTGTCTGTACCTGTGTCTGTATCTGTGTCTGTATCTGTGTCTGTATCTGTGTCTGTATCTGTGTCTGTACCTGTATCTGTGTCTGTATCTGTATCTGTGTCTGTACCTGTATCTGTATCTGTGTCTGTATCTGTATCTGTGTCTGTATCTGTATCTGTGTCTGTAACTGTGTCTGTATCTGTATCTGTGTCTGTACCTGTGTCTGTATCTGTGTCTGTGCCTGTGTCTGTATCTGTGTCTGTGTCTGTAACTGTGTCTGTATATGTGTCTGTATCTGTGTCTGTACCTGTGTCTGTATCTGTATCTGTGTCTGTAACTGTGTCTGTGTCTGTACCTGTGTCTGTATCTGTGTCTGTACCTGTGTCTGTATCTGTATCTGTATCTGTGTCTGTAACTGTGTCTGTATCTCTGTTTGTACCATGTGTCTGTATCTCTGTCTGTACCTGTATCTGTATCTGTGTCTGTTTCGATGTGTTGCTGGAACATTTTAGTTGATTTGTTCACTTTATCTATTATTTTGTTTGTGTTTCATTAAACAGCCTTATTCTTGAAAGTGAGAGAGAGCGAGAGTGAGAGAGAGAGTTAGAAAGAGAGAGAGAGTAAGAAAGAGAGAGAGAGTAAGAGAGAGACAGTGAGAGAGAGAGAGCAAGAGAGAGAGTAAGAGAGAGAGAGAGAGAGAGAGAGAGTGAGAAAGAGAGAGAGAGAGTAAGAAAGAGAGAGAGTAAGAAAGAGAGAGACAGTGAGAGAGAGAGTAAGAAAGAGAGAGAGTAAGAAAGAGAGAGACAGTGAGAGAGAGAGTAAGAGAGAGTGAGAAAGAGAGAGAGAGAGAGAGTAAGAAAGAGAGAGTAAGAAAGAGAGAGAGTAAGAAAGAGAGAGACAGTGAGAGAGAGAGTAAGAGAGAGTGAGAAAGAGAGAGAGAGAGTAAGAAAGAGAGAGTAAGAAAGAGAGAGAGTAAGAAAGAGAGAGACAGTGAGAGAGAGAGTAAGAGAGAGAGAGAGTAAGAAAGAGAGAGTAAGAGAGAGAGAGTAAGAGAGAGAGAGAGATTTGCTCAGATTGCAGGGTTTTGTGTACAGCAGATGTGTGAGGAAGAGAAAGGCGAAGGAGTTTATGTGGTAAAGTGCAGTGCTGGTGTGAAGCAGCTCTCCTCCTCTCGTCTTGGCCCCTCGGCACGGTGCTGGAGGAGGAGAACAAAATGGCAGGGGGGGCCACATGAAAGGCCGAGCGGGCCCCTGCACTCCCAATGTCCGACGGATGCCTCATAAAGAGCGGTGCGGGCCTTCGGTCTCGACAAAGAGCAACATGCAAGGAGTCCAAAGTCAACAACGCTTTCTCCTCCAGCACCACCACCACCACCACCACCACCACCATAGGGGTGGTTATTAACAAAAAAGGGTCATTTAAAAAAAATCATCTCTTGTGAGCAATTTAGCATTTTTTTCCTAGTGGACAAAAATAACATCATGAACACTATTAAATACCCCCCACCCCCTCTCCTTCTCTGTCTCTCTCTCTTATTCACACTCACATGGTTAAATGTTGAATAATGTCTGTAGGATCTGAAGAGCATTGGATGAATAGATGGATGGATGGATGGATGGATGGATGGATGGATGGATGGATGGATGGAAGGATGGATGGATGGATGGATGGATGGATGGAGAGGTTTTGCCTCTGAACTGAGCAGTGAGGAGATGGAGCTCTGTGTTCTGGAGTCTGAACTCGAACCCGAACCCAGCACTGCTCTTTGAAGTGACTCTGAGCTCCACAGGAAGCTGCACATGACTGCACACACTTCGGGCTTTTTTTTCATCTTGATGTTTGTTCTCAATGCTGGAAAAAGCTTTTCAAGTGATCTTTTTATAGTCACGCGTCACACTGACATGAAGACGAGAGAGAGAGGGAGGGAGAGAGAGAGAGAGGGAGAGAGGGAGAGAGTAAACGATGTCTGGGATAAGGATCAGAAACGCTGTGTAGAAAAGCACAATGAAGACAAAACAAGCACCAAAAACACAACAGCATCATCTGTCAGACATTCCCGGCTTTTAAAACCCTGACACTGGAGACTCCTTCCCTGAAAGTCTACGGGCAGTAGATGAAGGAGCTGTTGCTATAGCAACAGAAACATATTGGAAGCACTTAATTAGTTTAAACGCTCGAACCCGTTTTATTGCAGCTGGAGGAAAATTCCAGACAAATCCAACTGAAGCATCTGGCTCTTCATCCTTCATCCTCTCTGATCATGAGTTACACTGGAATATTAAATAAATCTCAACAGAGTCTGTTAACAAACAAAACACAGAGGGGAAGGAAAAAAAAAACATATATATATATATATATATATATATATATATATATATATATATATATATATATATATATATATATATATATATATATATATATATACAGTTTTTACTTCTTTGTTTCTTTCTCCTGTATATTACAAACATGTTTTAGTTATTTAGTGATTTGTTTGTTTGTTTGTTTGTTTGTTTTTGCCTGTAATAATTTGGGTTTCAGTTTTTAATTAAATCCCTTTTTAAGTTTTAAATCAACTTGAGCTGTTAACTACTGAAGGGAAGAAATAGGGTGTTTGTTTGTTTGTCTGTTTGTTTGTTTGTTTGTTTGTTTATTTGATGCAGCTTTTAGATATTCATGCCTGACATGTTGTATCTTCCTCTACACAACTCTATTTTGTGTCTGTATCCCAAAAAACGTTTCTCTGTTCATAAATGTTATTATGTATTTGCTCATTTATTCACTTGTCTGCTTGTGAAGGTGGTTTAAGATCCTTACATTTCTTTCGAACAAATCTCACCGAAACCTAATGACTAAACTGTGAACCGCCGAATATTCCTGCGGCTGATCTGCGAATCTCTTTCTTTCTTCTGCACCGCTTCGTCTTTCATTAACATCATAACAGAAAGCATCTCGTCTCTACTCAGTCAGTTTCCTCCGGACATCACTGACCTGCGAGAGCTTCAGTTCCTTTCACATTTCTGTTCGGTGCTTTAATCCAGGCTCGGGGTTCGGTGGATTTTTTTCTGTTATAGCCGTCCGTCTCGAGGTTCTAGGTGCTGCAAACACTTGTAAAGAGTGTTGATTTGAGTTATCGTCACCTTTCCTGGAACCTAAAATGTACACTGATGTAAAATGTAAACAAAAACACAAGGATTTCAGCAGCACTGAAAGTTCACTTAGAAGGGACCAGTTTGAAACGCTGACCAATACGAAGGAGCTCGAAGTCTGGCCTGGTCTCTCCGGAGTGACGCACAACCTCACACAGCGAGGATTTTAACACATTAGACTCGGCCTGTTCATTACTCCAACTTAATGTGCTGTCCAGACTTCCAAAAAAAAAAAACAAGGTCTTAGTGAAGCAGCTCACTTCTCGCAGCACACTCGGGGACGTGTAAAAACCAACGGAGCTGGATGTCGGCTGGATCTCGGCCGTCTCGCACGGTGAAAAACAGCCCCTCGTTTTTATAATTCCCTCATTTCTAGGGGAACACGCACCGAAAATTGAAACGAGGATAATAAATCCCCAGTTAACAGCCTTCCAGGGAGCTTCAGACCTGCAGTCTGGACAGAGCAGAACTCTTGCACTCGAGCAACACTTTTTCACTCCAAAATAAAATAAAAACCCCCGCACACACACACACACACACCGAGAGAAGAAAGGTTAAGAGAAAAAGAAAGAGAAAGATCGCTTAGTGTTAAATAAAGACAAGATGCCATAGAGATACATGGTTTGGTCTGAGCGCTGTGAAATGTTTAACCAGTCTCATGTTTCTCATTGAGCCAAATCCAAAATTAGCATGTTTTTGTTCCTCGGGTTCGTCAACGCACCCTTCCGTTTCGCCTTCACTCGCTCCCTACTTACTGCTAAGAGGACAGACAGGACTGCCAAATGTAGCCAGACACCTGGCTGAAGGAGGCCAGAGAGAGGCCCGTCTGAGATAACGACTGCGTCCACGTGCTCCTGGGCCTTAGAGAGAACCTCAGCGAGCGAGAACGGATTCTCCATCTAAAAGCAGACTGCAGGCTGTTGTGGTGGAGTCTATCACACACACACACACACACACACACACACACACACACACACACACACACTCATGATGCGTGTAAAAGACAGCGAGTGCAACTCAGTTCCTCTGCCTTCTTACCAGCTTGAGTTCGGTTCTCTCACAGTCCAGAACAAGATGATTGGGGGAAGCAAACAAACAGATCGAGGACTTTACATAAGCTTCACACTGGGTTCTACTCAAGACAATGTTCCACGTCAAAATACACTTTCACCTGGACTACGAAAGCAAGATGCACACATGCATACTTGCGTTCTTCTGTCGTTCCTCTGGAGGAAGCTTTCAAGGTTCTACAGAGAGGGTATTGTTTAGAGCTGAGTTACCACAGACTGGAGTATTTCCTAAAAGAACCCAACTGACTCCGGTGACATATTTGAACAGCCTCTAACATTATAACACAAAGGTTATCGAAACAAAATCTAGCACCATGATGTGTTTCTCCCAGAGTTCCGGTTCCACCTTTATCGTTTAATCTAGCCAGAGAAGATTTATTAGTGTGTTAGAACAAAGTTCTGTTTCTTTTGGGTAAAAATCTCACTCATGGTAGCATGTTCTTGTCCTCTTGATTTCCTCTAAGGTTTTCAGTGCTGTCCATCCTTCCACCATACTGTACATCCAACCATCTGTCCATCGTCCATCCATCCATCCTTCCACCATCCATAAATCCATCCATCCTTCCACCATCCATCCATCCATCCATCCATGCATCCATTAATCCATCAATTCATCCATCCCTCTTTCCATCCATCCACTCATTCCTCTATCCATCCATTGTTCATCCATACTGATTTAGAGAGGAAACTGAAGAACCCTCTGGAAACACAGGGAGAACATGCAAACCATACACACACACACACACACAAACACACACACACACACACACACACACACACACAGGGTGTGAGGCAAATGAAGAAAGATTCAGTCTAGAACCTAAAAGGCATTTTCGATCTTACTGTCGAGGAACCATGAAAGGTTCTTCATCTGAGTTTCCCTCATCATACAACTCCGTGCTTTACGTGCTTTACTTTTATTGTGGACTCGCTCATGTTCACATCCAAAACCCTTCAGAAGAGAAAAAAACAGGTTTGATGGGCAGTTAAAGGTTCTTAGATCATTAATGGGGTACAAACTTGCTTTTGGCAGGAAAACAAGCAGCTGAAGAGAAGAGAGAAAAAAAAAAGAAAGAAAGAAAGAAAGAGAACCTGTAAATAAAGCTGGGTTTGGAATGGAACCTACGGTAATGTCTGAACACATCACACCACTGGATGAATTCATGAACAAAATCACTGCTTCTTAAAAAAAAAAAAAAAAAAAAAAACAAGACCAGAATTCTTTGGCGCTGGAAAGCTTTGCATTCTCGAGAAGGCGTCCATCAGCGAGCTGCCCCCAATGTCTGAATGCTAAATGCTTTCCAAGGACGTGGTGCCAAAGCGAATGAAACAGTATGGAGAGAGAGAGAGAGAGAGAGAGAGAGAGAGAGAGAGAGAGAGAGAGAGAGAGAGAGAGAGAGAGAGAGAGAGAGAGAGAGAGAGAGAGAGAGAGAGAGAGGTGCATAATTCAAACAGGCGACAGACAGGAAATGAGTGAACGGGCAGTTCCTGGGACGGTGCTGCATTTTCATAGCACCAGGAAGACGATAGCGCTACTCTGTCGCCAAGGTAACAGTAAGGTCATTCAGATATCAGCTTCCTTTTTCGGGGGTCTACGTTACCTCCGCTACCTCAGTTCCCCACATCCCGAATAAAACAGCTCAGCTTTCAGAATCAGGAATTCATCCCAGGCCACGGGCCTCCTCTCCTGCCTGACACGCTGTTATTCAAACCTCAACGCCAATTCTTTTTTTGAACACAGAAACCTTTCTGGCGGTTTGAACGCTCCGGTTTGTCCTGGAGAAGGAAGTCAGAGTCTGGGAGTAGAGAGGTGCAGGAATGAAAGATCAAACATTATTTCTTGTGTAGAGAAAAAAAAAAACGGATCCTTGATAAATATACAGTACAGACCAAAAGTTTGGTCATTCAAAGAGTTTTCTTTATTTTCATGATTATGAAAATTGTAGATTCACATTGAAGGCATCAAAACTATGAATTAACACGTGTGGGATTATATACGTACATAACAAAAAAGTGTGAAACGACTGAAAATATGTCATATTCTAGGTTCTAAGTAGCCACCTTTTGCTTTGATTACTGCTTTGCACACTCTTGGCATTCTCTCGATGAGCTTCAAGAGGTCGTCACCTGAAATGGTCTTCCAACAGTCTTGAAGGAGTTCCCAGAGATGCTTAGCACTTGTTGGCCCTTTTGCCTTCACTCTGCGGTCCAGCTCACCCCAAACCATCTCGATCGGGTTCAGGTCCGGTGACTGTGGAGGCCGGGTCATCTGGTGCAGCACCCCATCACTCTCCTTCATGGTCAAATAGCCCTTACACAGCCTGGAGGTGTGTTTGGGGTCATTGTCCAGTTGAAAAGGTGGTGTGTCCAAACTTTTGGAAGGTGTGTCCAAACTTTTGGTCTGTACTGTATGTCGGGTTTTATTTTGTTTGTGAGGTTATTTTAGGAAAATCATGTTACAAAGTTTTACTTATTATGTATAAACCGCAACAATTGCACGTTTTTATCAGTCGCTCCGCCCACTGAGAAACCTTATCACTATGGCAACCAGTAATATGAATGCCATTCTTTATATATCCTTTAACATGTCACCGATTCTCACCGATGATCAGTCTAAAGGAGATCGTTTGGCTGTTACTATAGAAACAAGAAGGTCCTAGCGCATTGATATTAATAACAGAACAATAATATGACCCTGTGCTTTATATGCTTGAGGTGCAGATTAATAGATGATGTCGTGTTCTACGAGCATCAAATCACAAGGCTCGTAAAGCGAAAGCAGGACGTCCGTGTAAGATCTCACACACTCTCTGGACACAGTGCCTCGGTGTGGTGACTCGGTGAACTCATATTTACACCAGACCTGCAGCCTCTTGCAGAGTCTTGGCCATGCCACAGTTTAGTCTGGAGCCAGCGAGAGCCTTCCTGCAGGACGCTGACGCCGATCCCTGGCGTGTCCTGCGCGGCTGAAACGGACCAGGGTTCTGCGTAATACCATGCGAGCTCATGCCACTTCCTATCACGCTGAGAGTGAGCTGTGCTCTGCAGCGTATCCCACATCCGCTCACTGGGTGCGACACGTCCACGCACTCGGACCGAGCACGCTCACAAAGAAGGGCTGTGTTGAAGTAGTGCGATCTAGCCTGATTTTTTTCTTTCAGTGGAAAAAGACTGGACTGAATGTGTGCCGTCTGGTTAGATTAGAGTGAGGTGTACAGATTAGACCATGGTTAAGTATGATTCTGGATTCTGTTTGGGTTCGAACACATCGGGAACATCTGGAGAGTTTGGTTTCTCACGTCATTTAACAAATACACGTGCAAGACCTTTACATATTCTGCGAATTCTCTGAACGCTCCTTTACAGTCTGACCCGTTTTAGTCGACTCTCTTTTAGGAAAACGTTGACTAATTGAAGTGAAAGGTTTATGAATATTCGTTAAACGTACACAGCAGCAAACCGTGTCTAGTGTCGTGTTCAGCTAACATCAGAAAGACCGTGTTTTTACGAGCTGAACTCCACCACAAAGTTGTAATTACAAGTGGGATTTTCTTCCAAAGTGACTGACTTACGACTTCCCGACCCGTGATTATAAACTTCCGGAAACTTCTGGGAATCTTTACATGATCCATTCTCAGGACTGGAGGTGAGAATCTATTTATTTAGTTTAATCATCATTTAACAGTTTGCTAAATTTATTACCAAACCCCTAATTCAGTACTTAATGATTTAAATCTATGAGTTTTAGATCGAGTTACATAAAGTATCCATGAAAGGTCCAGATTTAGTGATAAAGAAGTGAAGTGAGGTTTAGAACTCATAGTACATTTTTCATAGTACATTTTGCGTCCCTGGTGGTCAGTGAAGGACCCTATCACAGAGACATCTCATGTCCATAAAGCTGAGACAGAGCCAGCAGAAATACAGAAGGTCCAGCACCACCCAGGTCTCCTCTTTATTCTGGTGTCCAAAGCAAAGCGACTGGGGTTCATGCTGGATAAACAGAGACGTAAGTCACAGTCAGGGCCTCTCCGTATTATAAACAGGTGTCAGTTGGCCAATAAAAAACGACAACATAATTCGGACCCGAGACGCTTTGTCAAAGTGGATTAACACGTCGTCAGAGGCAATTTATTTTTAGTGCGGCTACGTACGCGGCTCGGGGGTGACGCCCGGGTGAGAAAGACGGCCTTGTGCGAGGACGTAGATCTGTTTCCAGATGTGTGTAAGGGTGTGTGTAGCATTACTCTGTGTTAATGCTAAACTGTGAAGTGCAACAAAGGCATTATCAACCAATCATGACTGTAAAAACAAACAAACAAAGAAATACACAAACAAATAAACAAGTCTAAATGTAAAGATTTCACATTCTGTTCCAAAGTAGAGATCCCAGTGGTTCAGTATCAGGATGTTAGCATTGCTAACATCGCTAGCATCATTTAACACTGTAAAATGATGGTTTATTAAAGTGCATTTCCTGTCCTTTTTTTAAATAAACGTTAAAAATATATATATAATAAAAACATCTGCATGATCCGTTACATGAAGCTGACATTTTAAACAGCTACGTACATGTTTAATTTGGTGAAAAAAATGTATATTATATCTAAATGTTATAGTGTTGCTATAAATATTGTAACATTGCTGTTACAGTATAATGAACTGTGCTGTTTCCTGCGTTCACACACCTGCTTCAAATCCTGTGCTAATTTACTGCTATAATTAGCTGAGCTAATAAAGTTGAAGACAGTAAAACCACAGGCGAGTTGTGTGAGACTGCCTGGCCGATGCCGGTTTATGACATGTGAGCGGATGTAAATGTTACGTAGAATAATTTAAAACACAGTTTACATGATTCATGACTCACAAATTAATTGATATGAATCAATCAATTTGGATCAAATCATATAAATGAGTTGGTATGTGTCAGCTGATATGAATCAATTTCTACAAATCAGTTGATCTGAATCATTCAGTATGAATCAGTCGGTATGAAATAGCCAGTACGGATCAGTCTAAATAAATCATCTTTTATGAATCAGTCAACATGAATCAGTTTCAACAAAACAGTTGATTCGAATTATTCAATATGAATCAATCAACATTAAAATAGCAAGGGCAAATCAGTCAATATGAATCAGTTGATATGAATCAGTCAATACGAATCAGTCAAAATAAATCAGTTGATATGAATCAGTCAATACGAATCAGTCAATATAAATTAGTTGATAATATGACTCAGTTAATATGACTCAGTTTATAATCAGTCATTATGATGTCTGTAAATGCTACACGGTCTATTATAAAGAATTAGCTGTAACACTGACAACACTGATTCTGTATGAATGCCCATAGAGCAGGGTGGTGCTGAGATGAAGCTGTCTTTCCTTTCTGTACGTAGCATCTGTTTGTGCCTGTAACCCACCACTCCGTCTGCTTCTTATAAAGGATATCAAACAGAGAGAGCAGCTTGAGCTGAGCAGCACCTGTTTCCTGCTCTTCAACTCCACACGCCGTCCTCCTCGTTCAAAGACACTCCATGAGGAAGAGGGCAAGAGCGACCTGGACCTCCACACCCTGCTGTAAAGAGAGGCCTGCTTCTGCGATTTTATACACAGGCCATTATCTTATATTATATTATATTATATTATATTATATTATATTATATTATATTATATTATATTATATTATATTATATTATATTATATTATGTTATACACACATGTTAAATGTTCAGAGACATAAACTGATAAAACAAATAAATAATCCGATCTCCGGGACGCTTCATATGAATCAGTTGATGACTTGTTGACTTGACGAGTTGTTAGGAATCATCTAAATTAGACATTAGAAAAATCTGATCTAAATTAGAAATGAATTTAGAGAACTCCAGGCACTTGAATGGGCGGATTATATTGGAAAATAATACACTTTTATGACATCTGTTTGCGGAAAAAAAAAAACATATTATAAATCAGTTGATATGATTTAAATTAGTTCACACGAATGGGTTGGCATGAGTCGTATTAATCACTGTATATGAATCAGTTTATATGAATCAGCTGATATTAGTTAGTTAAAACAAATCAGTTGATATGAATCAGTTTATTTGAATCAGTTCAGATAAATCGGTTGGAATGAGTTATATTATTCTCTGTATACGAATAAGTTTATATGAATCAGCTGATATCAGTTGATCTGAATCAGTTGATCTGGATCAGTTTATTTGAATCAGTTCATATGAATAGGTTGGAATGAGTCATATTAATCACTGTATATGAATCAGTTGATATGAATCAGTCAATATAGATCAATTTACTGTATATGGATCACTTGTATTAGTATTATAAGTATTGTATATAAGATATGTATTAGATTGATACGAATCAGTTGATATGGTCCTTTATCTTTTACCTTACTGAGTTACTTTATGGAGAGTATGGAACATATACGGAGCTCATCCAAAAAGTGTTGTGCAGATGTGGGCGTGGCTAAATTCTGTTAGAAAGCAATAATTGATAATTAATTATAATTAACAAATGATGTGTTGGTGTATATTTTGTGCCTGAGGTGAAACATTTATTCAGTGTTAGTAAGAGAGAGAAAGAGAGAGAGAGAGAGAGAGAGAGAGAGAGAGAGAGAGAGAGAGAGAGAGAGAGAGAGAGAGAGAGAGAGGAGGCTGTGAAAATGTGTGATAAGAGTGTGAAGGAAAACAGGAAGTGAGGTCTGTATCGCTGTGTCCCTTGTTGTCAGTGCAGCCCCCCTACTGCTGGGACACACAGTGTCCATTAAAAACAAGTCACCGAAGTGTCAGGTGGTAACAGGGTTCTGTGAGTGTGTGTGTGTGTGTGTGTGTGTGTGTGTGTGTGTGTGTGTGTGTGTGTGTGTGTGTGTGTGTTTGAACAGATTAGAGCTGACTCACTGCAGCGTTAATCACACAATAACATCATAATAGTTCTTGGGAAAAGTGTGGGAAACACAGCAGTGTGTGTGTGTGTGTGTGTGTGTGTGTGTGTGTGTGTGTGTGTGTGTGTGTGTGTGTGTGTGTGTGTGTGTGTGTATTGGTGGTGGTAGGAGGGATATAGCCACATACTGCATAAAATCACAAAGAATGCAGTTATAAAGCCTGTTATAATATAACAATGTTTACCTGTCTCACTCTCAGTTATGTCTGTTCTTACTCTCAGTATTACCTGTCTCACTCTCAGTATTGTCTGTTCTTACTCTCAGTATTAGCTGTCTCACTCTCAGTATTACCTGTCTCACTCTCAGTATTACCTGTCTCACTTTCAGTGGAACCTGCCTCACTCTCTGTGTAACATGCCTCACCCTTAGTGTTTTAACTGTCTCACTCTCAGTATTACCTGTATCACCTGTATTACCTGTCTCACTCTCAGTATTACCTGTATCACCTGTATTACCTGTATTACCTGTATCACTCTTAGTATTACCTGTATCACCTGTATTACCAGTATTACCTGTATCACTCTCAGTATTACCTGTATCACCTGTATTACCTGTCTCACTCTCAGTATTACCTGTATCACTCTCAGTATTACCTGTATCACTCTCAGTATTACCTGTATCACCTGTATTACCTGTCTCACTCTCAGTATTACCTGTCTCACTCTCAGTATTACCTGTCTCACTCTCAGTATTACCTGTATCACCTGTATTACCTGTCTCACTCTCAGTATTACCTGTATCACTCTCAGTATTACCTGTATCACTCTCAGTATTACCTGTATCACTCTTAGTATTACCTGTATCACTCTCAGTATTACCTGTATCACTCTCAGTATTACGTGTCTCACTCTCAGTATTACCTGTATCACTCTCAGTATTACCTGTATCACTCTTAGTATTACCTGTATCACTCTCAGTATTACCTGTATCACTCTCAGTATTACGTGTCTCACTCTCAGTATTACTTGTCTCACTCTCAGTATTACTTGTCTCACTCTCAGTATTACGTGTCTCACTCTCAGTATTACCTGTATCACTCTTAGTATTACCTGTATCACTCTCAGTATTACCTGTATCACTCTTAGTATTACCTGTATCACTCTCAGTATTACCTGTATCACTCTCAGTATTACGTGTCTCACTCTCAGTATTACTTGTCTCACTCTCAGTATTACCTGTATCACTCTCAGTATTACCTGTATCACTCTCAGTATTACCTGTATCACTCTTAGTATTACCTGTATCACTCTCAGTATTACCTGTATCACTCTCAGTATTACTTGTCTCACTCTCAGTATTACGTGTCTCACTCTCAGTATTACCTGTATCACTCTCAGTATTACGTGTCTCACTCTCAGTATTACTTGTCTCACTCTCAGTATTACGTGTCTCACTCTCAGTATTACCTGTATCACTCTTAGTATTACCTGTATCACTCTCAGTATTACCTGTATCACTCTTAGTATTACCTGTATCACTCTCAGTATTACCTGTATCACTCTTAGTATTACCTGTATCACTCTCAGTATTACCTGTATCACTCTTAGTATTACCTGTATCACTCTCAGTATTACCTGTATCACTCTTAGTATTACCTGTATCACTCTCAGTATTACGTGTCTCACTCTCAGTATTACGTGTCTCACTCTCAGTATTACGTGTCTCACTCTCAGTATTACCTGTATCACTCTCAGTATTACGTGTCTCACTCTCAGTATTACGTGTCTCACTCTCAGTTTTACCTGTCTCACTTTAAGTGGAACCTGCCTCACTCTCTGTGTAACATACCTCACCCTTAGTGTTTTATCTGCCTCACTCTCAGTGTTACATGTCTCACTCTCAGTATTACGTGTCTCACTCTCAGTATTACGTGTCTCACTCTCAGTGTTACATGTCTCACTCTCAGTATTACGTGTCTCACTCTCAGTGTTACATGTCTCACTCTCAGTATAACCTGTCTCACTTTCTTTACCTGTCTCAATACCGTTACCTACTTAGAGCCACACCTTCTTTTAGCTGGTAACTGAATGTAATTAATGATATTTAATGTGCTAAATACATATAAAAACAAACAAACAAACAAACAAACAAACAAACAATGATTAATCATATCAATGAATTAAAATTACAGTAAAAAAATTCAAAAGATTATTTTTACTTGTTTATTATAATTATGTTCTATTCTGTTTATAATTCTAACCTGTTACAATTTCTTCAGTTTTATTATTAAGTAATTAGTCTTACAGCTTACAGGAAACAGTAACCATGGCGACCTGGATGTTAGTAGACAGTACTGAAACAGTTCTACTGCAGCTGAGTGATGAAGCCATCAGAACGTGAGAGCCTGAGCAGCTCAGAACTCATTTCTCCTTATGTAAGTGTGTAACTGTGTCTGTGTGGGAAAAAGTGTGTGTGAGAGCGAGAGGGCTGTGGGAAATGGACAGAGATCAGGTTCGGTCGAGTGTGAGTGACAGCGGGAAGAGTGTGAGTGACACAGAGAGAGAGAGACAGACAGAAAGACAGACAAAGTGAAGGGAAAGACAGAGACCAAAAGAAAGGAAGAGGGAGAAAAGGAGAGAAAGAGACAATAGGCGAGAGACACCAAGTGAGAGATAGACAGAGAGAGGGACAGAGATTAAAAAAAGAAGAGAGTGAGAGAAACAGAGATTTCAAGAGACAGACTGAAAGAGAAGAGAGACAGAAAGACAGAAAAACAATACCATCACACCAATGATGCAGCCAGGTCAGTGTGTACGTGTACCTCACTGTGTACCTGTCTTACTCTCAATGTGTATCTGTCTCACTCTCAGTATTACCTGTCTCACTCTCAGTATTATCTGTCTCACTCTCAGTATTATCTGTCTCACTCTCAGTATTACCTGTATCACTCTCAGTATTATCTGTCTCACTCTCAGTATTACCTGTCTCACTCTCAGTATTATATGTCTCACTCTCAGTATTATTTGTCTCACTCTCAATGTGTACCTGTCTCACTCTCAGTATTATCTGTCTCACTCTCAGTATTACCTGTATCACTCTCAGTATTACCTGTCTCACTCTCAGTATTAGCTGTCTCGCTCTCAGTGTGTACCTGTCTCACTCTCAGTATTAGCTGTCTCACTCTCAGTATTACCTGTCTCGCTCTCAGTGTGTACCTGTCTCACTCTCAGTATTAGCTGTCTCACTCTCAGTATTAGCTGTCTCACTCTCAGTATTAGCTGCCTCGCTCTCAGTGTGTACCTGTCTCACTCTCAGTATTACCTGTCTCACTCTCAGTATCAGCTGTCTCACTCTCAGTATTAGCTGTCTCGCTCTCAGTGTGTATCTGCCTCACTCTCCGTATTAGCTGTCTCACTCTCAGTATTAGCTGTCTCACTCTCAGTGTGTACCTGTCTCACTCTCAGTATTACCTGTCTCACTCTCAGGATCAATGTTTAATGGTGTCTCTTCTTCGTCTCTCCTCCTGCTCTCTCTGATTGACTGAACAGATGATTGGGTTCCACCTCACTGTAATGAAATCAAGATGTTTCTGTCCCACAAGGCAGCACTCGCGAGGCCTGTGTCCAGGCTCCACACAGCACACACACACACACACACACACACACACACACACACACACACACACACACACACACACACACACACACACACACACACACACACCAGTGCTCCATAAACACTGTTATGGCTTTCTTAAACATGTGACAAGAATGAATAGAAGGAGTTTATAGGATCGTGTCTGGCTCGTGTACGAAACAAGAAGCACACTGACTCAATGTACTCCCACCTGTGTGTGTGTGTGTGTGTGTGTGTGTGTGTGTGTGTGTGTGTGTGTGTGTGTGTGTGTGTGTGTGTGTGTGTGTGTGGCATAGATGCTAAGGTTACAGCTAAGTTCTCTGCATGTCCCCGATTAGTTAGGAAAGAACACACACGTTCCCACACCTGATTTTCATTTTTCAATTTGTAGCCAATCTTCTTACCATTGGGCACCAAATTAAAATGTAAACACAATCCGATATTCATCTTGTTTGTTTCAAAGAAGCTGCAGGGGGTCAGTATCCCCCCTCCCCACTCCGCCCCAACACCAGCACCGGCATCACACACACACACACACACATATACACACACACACACACACACCCTCAGGCCTTCCCGGTGTGACTCCATCAGTCGTAATCAGGCTCTCGGCTCTTCCTCGGCTCGTGATGAGAATCGATGGGTCGCTCTGTGTCTCGATCAGTGTCTTCCTCCAGATCAAACACCTACTCTGGCTCAGGTCAAAGGTCACATATACATTGTACATCATGCTCAGGACATGACTAAGTACAGACATCTTTATTCTCTATATTGTATCATTTCCCTTATGGTTTAAATCAGCTTGGAACTGATCATTTTCTATAGATACACTACTTATGTATATATATAGGTGTAACATAAACCTCATGTTCTCCCTATTGGTTTCCATGGTGATGAATGCCATATTTCTGTCCTGTCACTGGTTTGTTACTTGACTGTGTTCATCTGTTCCATGTTGCTTGATATTTGTCCTTAGATATTTCATTTCATTGAATTTTATTTGAATAGCGTATTTAACAGTGGACATTATCTCTAATGCGCAAGCCTAAGGTGTCCGTGGCAGGGAAAATCTCCCTCAGATTCTATGAGGAACCTTGAGAGGAACCTTGAGAGGAACCAGACTCAAAAGGAAACCTCATTTTCATCTGTCTGACTCCAGAGAGTATGATTGTAAATAATGTC
>NC_062518.1:43649986-43702486 GCF_022655615.1 Tachysurus fulvidraco
TTTCGCTTAAGGAAACACGGACACGGCGCTTTTGTAAACGTCTACATTTGAATGGATTTTCCATGTTTATCAGGGATCTAGAGTGACGTTCCGAGAGAACCCGGGCGTACTCTCGTCATAGCTCGGTTTAAAACGCAAACACGGTGCGTCACACGTTCATAGACAGTCGTCAGATGCAAATGCTTTGAACGACCCGTTGTCACAATAATAGCTTCATGCTTTGCATTTTTTGTCACGAATTCACTTCCTGTTGGTGATGATATTTAGTTAAAACAAAACCCACACTGTACCACTTTCAGAAAAAAAGGTCTAGAATGTACAGTAGGTGCCAAAACCTTTGCTACTTTGTTGTAGGGACCTTTTACATAAAATATTAGGAAACAGACTGATTACACAAACAGCATAAAGGAATATACGGTTAGTCCTGATGCCGTCTTATGGACAAAAAAGGGTTCTAAGTGGAACTCTGTCTGATAGGGAACACATACTTTAAGGGCTCTGAGTTTTATAGACTCTCCAGAGTCAAAGTACATCTTGAACGATTTAAAGGTTCTAGATTAACCAAAATGTTGTCTAAGGAGTGTTAACTAATATCTAGAAGATTTTAAGGTTCTAGATTAATCCTCACAACGTGCATAGGTGAACTAGTAATATCTAGAACAATGGAAGGTTCTAGATTTAACCGGATTGCCTAAAAAGCTGTAACGATTGGTCAAATACAGTATATGCAGACGACTTCAAGGTTCTAGATTTAACCTGATTTGATAACAGGTTGCATAAGTAGGGTCTACTTAAATCTAGAACACTTCAAGGTTCTAGATTTAACCCTGACTTCCTAAAAAGGTTTACGGGTTGGTCAATTAAATATAGAAGAATTACTGTAAATGTACAAAAGAACCAAATCTAAATCAGGGATAGTAAAGAATTCTAGATTTAACCTAAGTTGTATAATAAGAAAGACTTATCTTTCGTCTCTGAGACATAAAGGTCCTAGATTTAACCTGATTGCATGACGAGGTATGCAGTAGGGTCCGTTATATGTATTTAGCACACATTAAGGTTCTATATTCAACCTTCTTGTTAAATATACAAGAGAATCAGGGATTACATGTAATTTAATGCGATGTGAAAAGAATGAAATTATTCATAGTACTGAAAACTGTTCTGGCTTTAGCTGGTTTTACTGAAGACCAAAGCAAATGTCAAGTCACATCTAGACTTCTTCAATTGAATCTTTCTTTCTTTTTTTTTTAAAGTGCATAAAGGTTCTAGTTACAGTACAGACCAAAAGTTTGGACACACCTTCCAAAAGTTTGGACACACCACCTTTTCAACAGGACAATGACCCCAAACACACCTCCAGGCTGTGTAAGGGCTATTTGACCATGAAGGAGAGTGATGGGGTGCTGCACCAGATGACCTGGCCTCCACAGTCACCGGACCTGAACCCGATCGAGATGGTTTGGGGTGAGCTGGACCACAGAGTGAAGGCAAAAGGGCCAACAAGTGCTAAGCATCTCTGGGAACTCCTTCAAGACCGTTGGAAGACCATTTCAGGTGACGACCTCTTGAAGCTCTTCAAGAGAATGCCAAGAGTGTGCAAAGCAGTAATCAGAGCAAAAGGTGGCGACTTTGAAGAACCTAGAATATGACATATTTTCAGTTGTTTCACACTTTTTTGTTATGCATGTATATAATCCCACGTGTTAATTCATAGTCTTGATGCCTTCAGTTTGAATCTACAATTTTCATAGTCATGAAAATAAAGAAAACTCTTTGAATGAGAAGGTGTGTCCAAAATTTTGGTCTGTACTGTATGTATATTACATTTTAGGGTACTAGATTAGAAGGATTCGGCCTTTGTTGTCCACACAGGCTGCTCAGGTACTTGTTCAGTCTCTTGTCATTTCTAGACTGGATTACTACAATGCACTGCTCGCAGGTCTACCTATGAACGCAATCCGTCCTCTGCAAATGATCCAAAATGCAGCTGCCCGGCTTGTTTTCAACCTGCCAAAGTTCTCGCATACCACCCCGCTGCTGCGATCCCTCCACTGGCTTCCGGTAGCTGCATGCATCCGATTCAAAACACTGTTGCTGGCCTACAAAGCCAAAAATGGACCAGCCCCCTCTTACCTCAAAGCCCTCATCACTCCTCACACTGCACCCCGCAACCTCGCGACTGGTTCCACCATCTCTCAGGGTAAGAGGCAAGTATACTACAAGACTCTTCTCTGTTCTGGCACCAAGGTGGTGGAATGAACTTCCCCTAGAGGTCCGGACAGCCGAGTCACTGGCTATTTTCAAGCGGTGGTTGAAAACCTACTTATTCAGGAAACACTTCAACTAGCACTTCTTTCCTTATCTTTTGCATTTAAAAAAATAATAAATAAATACATAAATAAATAAATAAAAAATACAACCTTTGACACTTTTTCATTGTAACTTTGAACAAAAGTTTTAAACTCATGGTATCTTAAGTATGTAACCTAGTGAACCAGCATTAATGTATTCAATGTTAGAGATTTGAGCACTTATGTACGTCGCTCTGGATAAGGGCGTCTGCCAAATGCTGTAAATGTAAATGTAAATTAAAATAAAGCTTTCTAGATTGAACATGTCTTTATAAAAATATGCCAAGCAGTCAGATCAGTTTTCAGAGTTCAGTTTATTGTTTATGAAATCAAGGATTCTAAATTTAACCCGTTTTTTTAAAGAGTACAAAAAGTGCATTTGTGTCCAGAACACTCCAAGATTATGCATCTTCGCTTTACCGTACAAAACATTCATGTTATACTGCAAAAAAAATAAAAATGAGGTTCTCGATTTAACCTGCCTTTCTAAAGAAGTGTACAAGAGGGTCAATTTGTATCTAAAAACCTTAAGTGTTTTAGATGAACTCTTGTTTTGTAAAAGTGTACAAAGGAGACCTCTTGTATCTAGACCCCTGAAGAGCGTTAAGTGGCACTCATCTCTTTTGTGTTTGTCTGAAGTGCGCCGTGTTTTGTGATGACTTATGTTCATATTCAGTGGGGCTGTGTGTGTGTCTCTCTCTCTCTCTCTCTCTCTCTCCCTCTCTCTCTCTGTCTCCGTCATGCCTCAGTGTTCCACAGCAGTCAGACATCTTGCGGGGTCAGAGTTCAGCTCACTGTTTTTCCCTCTCAGTCTATGCAAAGTAATTGATCTCAATCAGCAGGCCATTATCTTTAGACGCCAATTATCCACATTGTCACTTTTGCGTTTGACCCCGTGACCCCTGTGGGCTGTAAGGGGCCCGGTGTAAAACCCTGCTAGACTCCTCCCACCTCCCTGAGAAGACCCATGTTATGTCATAACCTTAACTTCAAGATACAATTCCGGCTTGAAAAAAAATACAAGCTGGATGCATATTTTATTATTAGTTTTTGTTCCTTTTTCAGAAATATGCGTTTTACTTTTACTCACCAAATTCTAGTGTTGTTGCTGAGCAGGAACAAAACACCAGCTAATCGAGATTTTTGGAAAAAGGCCAGTTCTACCACATGATTGGCTGATTGGATAAATGTCCTCATTCAAGTTTCTATTAAATTTCCAAAGGTTCTAGATTCAAGCTTTACAAACGATTTTCAGCGCTTGTGTAAAAGTGAGCATTGAGAACAGTGATGATAATAATAATAATAATAATAATAATAATAATAATAATAATAATAATAATAATAATAATAATAACATATTGCTGCATAATTTGTCCTTGTTGTAAAGCTGCATCATTTCTTCTTAGGCAAAACTGAGGTTGCATCTGACTTTGACAGAAATGGATGGGGGGAAAAAAATTAATAATAATAATAATAATAATAATAATAATAATAATAATAATAATAATAATAATAATAATAATAATACATTTTATTTGAAGGCGCCTTTCTGAACACGCAAGGTCACTGTACAAAAGAAGAAGAAAAACAAAAAAATATAGTTATAGAATAGTTACATAGAAATACAAATTAGACCAACATTACAAATCATGATGTAGAATAAGCTAAACTAAACAGATGAGTTTTAAGCTGAGATTTAAACGATGAAAGAGAATCAATATTACGGATATTAGTGAGCGAGAACTTTGCCAAAAAATCCAGGCGTGTTTGTGTACCGTTCTCTGTCCTGGTCTGTTTGTGTAGCAAGCGTCTGATGTCAGCTGCCATGCAAATGAAAAGCAGTTTGTGTGTCAGGAGCTTCCTGTTAGATTACCTGAGCACTGATTTCCTGTTGCTTACACAGCCCTTTCCCTGACACACAATCAGATGTAGACAGCTGTTAGCACCACGTCGCTCTGCTTTCACACTCGGGTGGAACCGTGCACTTTGCGTGAGTGTATACAAAGAGAGCTAGCTTACATCCATTAGTTGCTAGTTATAGTAACATCAACTGTTTCTGGTCACTGTAGTGTATTGTGACTTTAACGTCCCATCCGGGATTTAGCGTAGCCGCTACACCGATACGTTTGAAAAAGCTGGGTGCTAATATTAATGACAAGAAACAGCTTCACTGGATTTGCGTTAAAAAAAACTACAGGCGCTAACGACACTGCAACTGTAACCACTTATAAATTTTCATATAGCTGTGGGAGGGGGAGCAAAAGTTTGCACACCCTCAGGATAAAGGATAATGTAAACAGATAAAGAAATGTTATTTAGATTATCCGAACAGGACTGTAAAATGAAGAACATTATTCTAGCAACATGATCTTTAACATGATATTTAAGAATAAAAGTCGTTTAGTTATTCACCTCCTCTCACTTTTTTAAAAGAAAAAGTGGTTTGGTCCTGGATTTCTCTTACGGAATAGGTTAATATGTAGAAGTAGAAACTTGCTAATGGCTAGCTGCTAATCCTGATATTATCTAAAAAAAAAAATCTGGATTTGAAACAAAAAATGTTCTAAACACAACTAAATAAGTTTCTTTCAGAAAACTGGCGAGCTTTGTGTATGCTAGTGTAAGCCAGCTAACTACAGCTAACTTTAAGGTAAATAAAGGAAAGGATTTGATATGTTCCATGCTACATGCTAACGTTTTGCAGCTAGCTGACTAAGGAGTTAATGTGACAGACATACATTGGGGAAGAGGATTGTAGGCAAACTACACAAGATATTTTTTTTGTCCTTTTCTGTATAAATAACCTAAGGTGTGTGCAGAACAGGTTCAAAACAAAAGTAAACAAAAAACGGATTAAGTCACAGACTTGGTGTGGGTTTCTAAAGACACTGAGAATCCTTGTCAGTTATTGGTGTTAGCAAAAATTTAACTAGCTAACTCAGTAATCAACAAGGATATCTGCTTCCTCGGCTATTAGAATACAGCTAATATTTTTTGTGACATTTTTGATTAAAAACTATGAACTGTGCAATGTTTCACACATAAACAAGTATTTTTTTTATTTTTTCTGAAGCTTTCAAACAGTTTACTATTTTATTTTTTTATTTTTTTAGGAGACTAATGCAAAGGGAAAAAATAAGACACAAACTAAGGAAAGGAAAAGGAAAAGTTAGAAAGGAGCACAAATATGAATGGCTGCCTTTAAATACCGTAATGGTGCATGGAACAGGACTTGGCAGGCTCAGGCTGTGTGAGTAATATCCCTCTGAAGGACGTAGGTTCATTTAGGAGGCCGGCAATAAATGGCTCTTGTGAAACAGAGCTGCGACGGTGGGGTACGGTCGCAGTGACTGCGGGGGCCAGAGCATGAATGCTTGGCTTTTTTTGCTGCCACAGTGCGGAAATAGCAAATAATAAGCTAGAGAGTTGTGTCTGAGCGTGTTTTTATATCTTGTTGAGGACCAAATGTCCCTACAAGGATAAAAATATCTGACAGGTTGAACTTGTGGAGACATTTGGCTGCAATTTTTATTTAAACATACAAACAGTGGCTTTATATATATATATATATATATATATATATATATATATATATATATATATATATATATATATATATATATATATATATATGTGTGTGTGTGTGTGTGTGTGTGTGTGGCTTTATGTGTGTGTGTGTGGGTTGTGTTGAGGGTGTGTGTGGGTTGTGTTGAGGGTGGCATGTGGACATGTTTCATATCTTGGTGAACCACACATGTATAAGGATACCTGGTGTGTGTGTAAATAATTTATATTTCATTATTTTTTATTGACTTATTATTAATGTATTCTCACAAAATTTGCAGGTTTCATCGTAAAAGACTTCCAGCTTTAGATTTAATGAATGAAGGAATTTAACAGCAATATTTAGTTACATTAGTTATAAATGATGGAAGGTCCTCATAAGGATAATAAAAATGTTTGTGTGTGTTTGTGTGTGCGGGTATGTTTCATATGTCGGTGAGGACCAAATGCCTCCACAAGGCAATATCTGTTAGTTATGACTTTATGAGGACATTTGTCTGGCTTTAAAAAAAAAAAAAAAAAAAAAGCAAGGCAAATGGTGGTAACTTTACTGCTTTTATTTATTTATTTGTTTATTTATAATAAATGACTTTAAATAAAAACTACAAGCTGTATTTTAAATGGCTAAATACTTTTATTGTTTAGGTTCAAGTGTTTACTTTGAGTTGTTTACTTCATTATAATCATTAATATAAAGTAGCATTATTGATTGTCATTAGAATGTCCTCATAAGGATAAGAAAATGTGTGTGTGTGTGTGTGTGTGTGTGTGTGTGTGTGTGTGTGTGTGAGAGAGAGAGAGAGAGAGAGAGAGAGAGAGAGAGAGAGAGAGAGAGAGAGAGAGAGAGATCATGTTTTAATATCTTGGTAAAGACCAAATGTTACCAGAAGGATAGTAATATCTAATCGTTTTGACTTTCTGGGGACATTCGTTTGGTGATTATTGAGTGCCAGTGGAAGGTCCTCATAAATGACATTTGTGTGTGTGTGTGTGTGTGTGTGTGTGTGTGTGTGTGTGTGTGTGTGTGTGTGTGTGTGTGTGTGTGTGTGTGTGTGTTTGTCTTTAGCAAAAAGTAAAAAAAAAAAAAAAACAGTACAGCTTAATTCATGCAGGAAATATGAAACAAATTCAGATCAGGGACCGAAACCCTACATTCATCTTGTTCTGAAGAAATGAATGAAATCACATATTTTGACATTTTAGTTGCTTTTAAACTCTACCGTTCACACTCTTTGTTGTATTTTTGTCCTTTTTTGTCCCATCCTGCGTGGGGGTGATGTGTCTCTCCCTCTGGCTGACTGGTAATCCCCGTATTTCCTTTCCTAAGGCCAACTTTTCTGTCTTCCCAGGCTCTTCCTCTCCCCCCACATCTCCCACATGCAGAAGAAGCTGAAGCTGGGTCTCCAGTTCAAGCTACCCCTCACCCCCCACCCCCCACCCCGGGCAGAATTGTGCCTATGAGGTGTGCATGCGGGGAACACTAACTGTTGTGTGGGAGAGACGCAATAGGTCACGACCTCTCTGAGTCAGCGTGGAACGGCTAACTAAACACATACATGCATGCATCAAACACAAAACACGGAGCATGAACGAAGCAGTGAAGCGTCTCCTCGGGGTCAAGGCCTCGATTTAGGGACTCGGGGCTGAAATCTCGGACACGGTGAGTCCTGAAAGGATGAAGACGCCTGGAGGCTTGTGGAGTCTGTGTGTTTTTAATTCTGAGCCCAAAGAAGAAGAAGAAGAAGGCATTCTTTAAATTCTCCCTAATAAACAGAATGCTTGATCACAGCAAGATCACAGGAGCTTCGTGTCAGAAGGTGATCGCTGTTAACTTTATTGAGAACATTGTTGTCCATCTGAAGAATGTGAGGTTCGGAGAAGGTTTTCTCGATGTTTCGCTTCTAGTAATGTTCAAACCTTATCTGTGATTTCAGAACATGTTTCTATAACACTTAAAAACATTCCCACAATGTTAGAAGAACCGTATGAATAATAATATTTCAGAAAATCTTTTAGAACACTGCAGGAGCATTATTTGTAAAATCTTTCTACAAATTTTTTTTTTTTTTTTTTTTTTTCATGTGATTCTTTACCCATGATTCATTTTGTTTCATTTCCTTTCATGTGCGTTTCATTTATTTTTGCATCTGATATTTTTTTTTCACGAGTGCTTTATTTGTACATGTGATTCATTCCAGTGGATTCATCTCTTTCCTTATGTGATTCTTTATATTTGATTCATTACTCTGCACACGATTCTTTGCAAGCAATTCATTTATTTCAGTTCTAATCTACAAAGGACATGCTATCTGTTTTTATCGTTCTAGAAAGATTTCTTTATTGAAATCTGCTCTTTTTTGAATTTTCTTTTCGCATGATCCATTTCATTTGTATGTGATACTTTTTATTCATTTTATTTCTTTCTACAAGTGATTCCTTTCATATGATTCATTTGTTTTTACATACTGTATGAGTATTTTCTCATGCGATTCTTTACATTGACCTCTTTTCACGTTTGATTCTTTTCATAAGATTCATTTATTTTCACACGATGTTCTCACGTGGATCATTTCTTTCACATGATTCGTTTATTTTTGCATGTGATTCTTTTCATTCAATTAATTTCTTTTCACGTGATTCGTTCTTTTGCACGTAATTGTTTTTATTTGATTCGTTTGTTCTTGTCGAGTCATTCCTTTACACGTGATTCTTTTTTGCATGTTAATCTTTTCACAAGATTTTCTTACCACGTATGATTATTGCGTAAGATCCATCACTATTTCCCTGTGATTCTTTACACATGATTCATTTACTTTCACTGGTTCATTTCTTTTCCTACGCGATTCTTTTCGGCCAGTTCCTTCATTTCATATATTATTTATTTTACTTTATTCACATCTTCTCACATTTGATAAGATATTTCTCACATAACCACATGTGAAATGTGTGTTATCTATACATTAGCCTAGCAATGTTGAGTATAAATTTACTAAGAAGTGGTGGGAACTGTGTTAGAAACCCGGTGTCTCTGAGGCGGGAACTGAACTCTGAGTCTGCCCAATATGACATTTGTAATTTCCACACGGCTGAAACTCGGCCATCCGTGACGCAAAACCTTAACCCTTGGACCTCACCTCTCTCTCGGACTGGATCCTGACTGCGAGAGCAGTAAAAAAAAAATGGATTTGTCGCCAGGGCGGAATTCCTCGGCTGCAAACTGGCCCAAGCTGATGGACGGCTTTTGTCAGGGGAGGAGAACGACAGGAACACTAAATCTCTGACAGGATGGCAGAGCCCATGAGAGAGAGTGAGAGAGTGAGAGCAGGAAAGTTAATAAGATCACACCAAACACAATCAATATTAAATACATCTAAGCACTGTTCTAAGAATCCTTTTGTATGAACCAGTTTAAAGTGCACGTCTCGCACTTAGAGGAAATTGTGCTCATGATACACTCACATGAACACCTCCAGAAGCTTTTGTCTGAACACTACTGTACAGTATGTCTGCATTTCCACGTGAAATAGAAATATTAAAAGTACAAAAGGTACAAAAGCGTCACTCCACAGACGAGGAAAGATTTTTCTGTGAGTATATAACAGGACACTGATTTTTTTTTTGTTTTCTTCTTATTCCCATAAAGCCTTCCTCTTGTTCTTCCCACATGACATGGTTAAGCAGTGCCAAGGTTTCTGTTTATTTGACAACACACCATTATTGAGTAACGCGATATTGTCAGGTCTCGGCTCCTGCCGCAGCTCTGAGGCCCTGTTCATGGGAGACGTTGTTTCGCATGTTTCTGAGTGCTTTCTAAGATGGTGGTGACATATAAAGCGTTCCCCACGGCCCTCTGCGTCCACCGACTGCCCGACGGAAGCCATTTCCTCTCATTGTTCAGGGCTGCACGGTTCAGTCCGAATGGAGTCAATTAAGCGGCGAATGGAGAACAGGCCGAAAGGCTTGATGCGTATCTGCAGCTATTGGTAAAAATAATAGGCAGTAAATGGACAACAGTGACGCCCAGAGAAAGAGGCCATGTGAGACTGCAAACAACGGCTGCACCGACGCAGCAACGCGGGCTGCTAGCAAACACAAGTCTTTTATTTCTTTCTGTTCCGTGTGTCGTTTTTTTTTTATTCGGAAATACGTCAACGCAAAGCAGCGCTCCAGATCCCTTGGATTTTAGATTCTTAATGGAGTCAAATCATGTAGTTTTTATATGTGATGAGTAATATACAGTCACGGAAAAGAACAAGAAAAACATGAACAACAAGGAGCAGTTTGTCATCTTTTTTATTTGGGTTAAGAGTGAACATGACATGAACATTGAAAAAAGCTGTTGAAGGATGTGAAAGATGAGAAAAAAGGAAAAATACACTTGGAAAAATTAAATGTTAAAAAAAAGAAGAATCGTTTACTGAATCAACAAACAAACAAACAAACAAAAAAACAACAAACAAACACAAATAAATAAATAAATAAATAAATAAATAAATAAATAAATAAATAAATAAATAAATGCTGTTATTGTTTTGTTGTTGTTTTTTTGTTAATAATAATTTCTTTTATTTTGATTCAGTATACAATTCATTTATTTGAACGATTGTCCATAAATCAACCTACAATTAGTAAAGCAATCCAGATGTATTATCTGGAAAAAAATAATTAAATCAAATCAACACAGTCACAAAAATATCCATGGATACTATTCATCCATGATCCATGACGGTAGCCTTTACATGTGCTGTGTGTGTTTGTGTGTGTACGTGTGTGTGTGTGTGTGTGTGTGTGTGTGTGTGTGTGTGTGTGTGTGTGAATGTTGGTGGGTGTAGGTTATCTCATGCTAACTGAGTTAACTGATAGCCGCAGGGGATGAAGAGTGGGGAGAGGCGAGCGCTGACCCCTACCAACGTCCCCCTCGAGAGCAGCATGAGGAGAGACAAACATTCCTGAGAAACTCGCCGGCCAGCACAGGCCCCCTGAGACTCCCAAAGAGGGAGAGGAGGAAAAAAAGAATATTCTGAGGAAAATAGAAAGAGAAAGAGAGAGAGAGAGAGAGAGAGAGAGAGAGAGAGAGAGAGAGAGAGAGAGAGAGAGAGAGAGAGAGAGAGAGAGAGAGAAGAACGTTCTCCATGTTACACAGACACAAAGGCTCAGAGCTCGACATGCTCACATTTATGTTATTATTTATGACTTATTTCTCAACAGCTCTTAAAACACAGTGTCTGTCCTTGGTGGTGGGCTTTTCTGGTGGTCCTAAAAAGGCAGGGCCCCAGACTGGGCTCCTGGGTAATATACATGTGCGTGTGCTGTTTCAGGCCTCCTCCTTCATCACTGCTTTCTCGGCCCAGAGGAAGAAACCGATATATATTCCCCCATACTGCAGTCTGTACTAACTATAGACTTAGAAGAGGTTTTTCTCCCAGAGGAACTGCTGAAGAACTCTGAAGGATTGTGGATTTGACTGTTTTTTTATAAATTGCTCCTGCGTGTCCTTCAGCTGATGGAGTCTTTACATAACATGGCTTGCTTACCATCTGAAACCAGAGCTATCTGTAATCTTGATGGGTTTCCTGTTGCATAACAGTACCTGGGAAAGTACTTGTTCTTTGGAGGTTCTTTAGAAGTGATGTAATCCTGTTAATCCTGTGGTACCTCACAGATCCAGGGTTGGACCTAGAGCTCCTCTATCCAGGTCTCAAAATTGCCCCTAAATGTAAGAGTGTGTTCACTGAGCCCTATCTAGTGTGCATCCTGCCTTGCACCCAATTTCCCAGATTTAATTCAATTCAATTCAAGTTTATTTGTATAGCACTTTTTACAATAGACATTGTCTCAAAGCAGCTTTACAGAACATAAACATAGAGCAGAAGGTAAACATAATTAATGATAAAGGAAATAACGAATAATAAAAGAAATAAGAATTAACAGAATAAAAATTCTAGATTATTATTAGATGTATATAGTTCACAGTGTGTATGTATTTATTCCCCTATGAGCAAGTCTGAGGTGACTCAGGCAGCAGTGGCAAGGAAAAACTCCCTTAAATTGGTAAAGGAAGAAACCTTGAGAGGAACCGGACTCAAGGGGGAACCCATCCTCATATGGGTGACACTGGGCGTGTGATTGTAATATACAGTCAAACAAATGTTGTATTGGTGTGAGGTTCAAGGACTTCTGATCTTCTGAGTACCACAGAGTCTAACTGGAGATGTCTCAGGATTCTTAGAGTCGGCCTCGGCTCAGTGGATGTCCAAAGGCTTCGTCCCACAGAGGACGATGGGAGCTGGTACAGTGTCTGGATGCCTCGGGATGGGTACAAAGAGAAAAGCAGTGGAAAGGGATTAACATATCTGCCGTTCATAAAAATGCGCTGGTCTGATGTACTGGTGCATGATATTATGGGATGTATTATGTGTACGCCTGACTGAAGAGATGAGTTTTTAATCTACATTTAAACTGGGAAAGTGTGTCTGCTGTTATTTACTAAATGATAATGAGATAAAATAATGAAAGTACTTGATGGAAATTTAATCAGATGCTCCAACTAACGATTGCGGCACCTTAAGCTCCATTTGGAAGCAAGAAATACAACCAAGACTTCTTTCATTTGAAACATGACTGTTGTAAGATTGAAATCGACCAATCATTGGCCTGCACTATTACTAGCTCCACCCACATGTTCCTTACATCTGGTACTCTTAATTCTCAAGAAGGGGTGACACGGTGGTTTAGTGGTTAGCACGTTCGCCTCACACCTCCAGGGTTGGGGGTTCGATTCCCGCCTCCGCCTTGTGTGTGTGGAGTTTGCATGTTCTCCCCATGCCTCTGGGGGTGTACTCCGGTTTCCTCCCCCGGTCCAAAGACATGTATGGTAGGTTGATTGGCATCTCTGGAAAATTCTCCATAGTGTGTGAGTGTGTGAGTGAATGTGAGTGTGTGTGTGCCCTGTGATGGGTTGGCACTCCGTCCAGGGTGTATCCTGCCTCGATGCCCAATGACGCCTGAGATAGGCACAGGCTCCCTGTGACCCGAGAAGTTCGGATAAGCGGTAGAAAATGAATGAATGAGGGAATTCTCAAGAAAAGAAACTAACTTTTCTTTAGTTGATGATGATTTTACTTTTAGGCAAAGTGACTTAATTGGTGGTTAAGGATCTGATAGGGACACTGATTCTAGGACATTTTCAATCAGTATAAACAAATGCCTGAGGTTGTGTCTGTGAGTCTGATCTAAAATGAGTCAGGATGCTGATATCTTTCAGTGTAACATGTGGGTTTTCCCCTGTTAATATAAGTAACACAGAATTTTCGTGTTGAAGATAAATTCTAGGGAAAAACAGAAATACTGACGAAGTCCCGAGCGTCTACTTTCAGATGAGTTTCATATTGACACCAATATGGAGTGAGTGGACATGATAAAGATGTTAGATCATCAACATGGACATCAGTTCTAACATACATATAGAATGTTTTTGTGAACTCGAACAGTTTCCACGTTAATGTCTTTCTTCTGTTCATCGGTGAGCTACAGCCGGAGCGGGAGAAGGTCTGCAGGTCTTTCTCAGAGGGATCAGCTCACCTGACCACCAGACGAAGGCATGTCACTTCCAAAGTTCTTCCCTTCTGTAGATCCCATCGGATGCCCTTGGCGCACAATAAAAAGCACTGACAGCTTCTAGAGGTTTGAAGTGGGATTAGGGGTTTTGTAAATAAACAGTAGTAAGAGGCTGCTACTCTACAGATACCGAAACAGCTTCAGTGGGGCTTTCCAGAGCACACTGTTTGAGTTGACATGGTGTTTGCATGAAATTCCAGAGCTTTACCAAAGTCAAGGAGAAGCCTAGGGGCAAGACCTGCATTCATACACTATATTTCTTCCTTCATCTTCATCTTCAAGCACTTTATCCTGTGGATCAAGAGTCTATCCCTTGAATATTTGGTGGGAAAACACCCTGGACTGGACCCCAATCCATCACAGAACACCACACAGACATTCACACCTAGGGGCGATTTAGCCTAACCAATCCATCTAGTCTTCTGTTATTGGACTGTAGGAGGAAACTGGAGAACCCATGGGGAGAACTTAAGAAACTCCATCCAGGCCATAACCCGAGCTCAGGATCGAGACTTGGAGCCTGGAGCCAGCAAGACTACAATAATGAATGAAAGAAGCTTTATAATACCAAGGTTTTTTTTTTTTCTTTCTTTCTTTTTGTATTAGTCTTCAAATGAAAGAAAACAAACAAATGTTTTTTTTTTCTTTTTTTTACAATCCTGCTGTGAATCCAGTCAAAGTGATGAAGGTATGAAGGTAGACGTACTGTAGATGTTTCCTGAACTCTATGACTCGGCTCTTTTACAAAGAGTCTGATGTTTTGAGTCCACGCTATATATATATCCTTTAATTTATTATTTTTTTTTATAAATTAGCCAACAAACAGAGGCTCAGTGTTCAGGAAGGTAGAATCATTTACTGGATTGACACTTAACCCGAAATAGTTGGGTTTAATATGTTCTTTTGCAAGGTAGAACCTCATTAGCGAGAGTCTCAACAAGTATGTCATAGTTTCTGTGCATAATTCACCAGCATATTAAGTTAACGTCTTGTCTCTGTGCCCATTACATGCACTGTCTCCTGCCTCTCTCCATTTGAAGCCCAAACAGAGCCAGTCTGTCTGAAAAACCTCACTTCCTCCGTGTCATAAGTCTTCTGGTTTTATTCATATATTAGTCTCAAATACGCATAGCCCAAGAATCCAGATCTGGTTGTTATGGTGCTATTTGTATCCCGGCTTTTCCTAAATAAAGCGATCCGATTATTTTTAAGAAACGAAACGGCGCATATACAGTACGTAACACCCTTAAAAATGTTTCCCCTTAAGCCCTAAGCTCCCTCCCTTTGCTGTGTCTCAGTGGCATCGTTTGTCTTTATACGGTCACGACCAACACATGCACCCGTGAGTAGGAAAGCAGACTTTTTTTTTCTCCCTCTGGTCCATTCCATGTTTTTTTTTTTTTCTGCTCCTCCTACAGTACACTTATTGCTTGTACTTGTCCATGTCGCGGCATCGAATGGGTGCAAACACGCCGGATGGATATTCCTGTCGGCTCGGGACAAGCAGGCCATTTTTCAAACTGAAATTCCCCCCTCAGATTTCTTCCTCTCTAGACCCTCTTAAATCACGCTAGCTGCCCAGAAAGAGACATTTTCCCTTTTTACTGTCATTCCTTATTAATTCCTGGACCATTCCTCAATGTCAGCAATTCACGATGGAGAAAATTGAAGGCACGAAAGCAAAACGTTGGCCATGTTGAGTTGCAGATTGCTGTTGTGTAGGCAGGGTTGTGTAGCAGGTTTAGCTCTAGCAAATAAGGCTCACATGCAAATAAAGTAACGGCTATGGACAGTATAGAGCGGCGTCGGATAGGATTCGGTTTGAGAAGATTTGCATGTTTGTGTGTGTTTCAGGGTCACGACTCAGGGATCTCCATGTTCCTTATGGTGAAGGTGGACAGGTGGACATGCTCAATATGCCCCAAGGTGTGAATCCACATGTGTTTGATGGATTGGCTTCAAATCCCAGGTGCATTCTCACCTTATGACCTGTGTTCCTGGGATAGACTCCAGATCCGGACCAGGATACTTAATATTATTTATTTATTTTCCCTTCAGCTGCTCGCTGTTCAGGGTCGCCACAGTCCACATATTATATTTGGCCCGTATTTTATTCCGGATACCCCTCATGACGCTAATCTCAAATTTTCCCATTTTTATCTGGGCTTGGGACCAGCACTGAGTCAACCCTTCGGTGCCCGGGTTAGCGCCCTGCACGGCATCTCATTGCCACAGCAATGAGAGCCTGGGATCCTGTCACTCTACCACCAGGGGGCTACCAGGATACTTCTAATTCACTCATTCATTCATTCATTCATTCATTCATTCATTCATTTTCTACCGCTTATCCGAACTTCTCGGGTCACGGGGAGCCTGTGCCTATCTCAGGCGTCATCGGGCATCGAGGCAGGATACACCCTGGATGGAGTGCCAACCCATCACAGGGCACACACACACTCTCATTCACTCACACACTCACACACTACGGACAATTTTCCAGAGATGCCAATCAACCTACCATGCATGTCTTTGGACCGGGGGAGGAAACCGGTGTACCCGGAGGAAACCCCCGAGGCACGGGGAGAACATGCAAACTCCATACACACAAGGCGGAGGCGGGAATCGAACCCCCAACCCTGGAGGTGTGAGGCGAACGTGCTAATCACTAAGCCACCGTGCTCACGGATGCTTATAATGAATAAATGAATTTTGCCAAATAAATCTGTCACCATTGGTAAAGGGGACTGTATTGTATTCAGCTGTCCAATCCATCCATCCATCCATCCATCCATCCGTCCATTCATCCATCCATCCATCCATCCATTGCACCACTTCAGTGTTCTTATAACATTTACATTTACAGCATTTGGCAGACGCCCTTATCCAGAGCGACGTACATGAGTATTATAACAAGCTTATAATAGGTTTGGCAATCTCACCTAAGCGTATTTGCTTGTTATCAGATGATGGCAAACGTGCGTCAGCCCTCAATTGAGGTCGGGTTGCTCATAGTCGTTCATTTATTCTAAACAGCTGATAGGAAAATGCCGTATACTTTTGTTCTTTGTGTCAGAAGGGCTTTCAAATGCACTCAAATACACACTGGTACTCAAATGCGCACCGGTGCTCGCTCGCATGCAAACCAGAAGCCGATCCATCCGATAAACCTCCGTGCTGTTGACGCAAGTCTTTTGGGAAAAAAATAAAGAAGACAGAAATACTGTAGATGTGTGGAGAAGACATTACATCCAGCAATTTAGGAGCTTCTATTTTTATCTGTTTATAGTTACATTTAAAAAAAATGCTGGTTAACATGAATTTTAAAATAATCCAAGAAACATAAACTCATTAGTCCTGAAGAAACCAGGAGCGGGACTCGTTTCATTCGAGCACACTCGTGGCCACGACAAAACCTAAAGAACTGAAAGAGGAATCGTCTCTCTGACATTCCCCATCATTTGCTCATTAGCTCACGTCTCGCAGGCTTGTCATGGAGGACATTATTCAGCTACCGTACGTCTCTGGCTTCAATAAACTCAATCGTTCAGCCAAGCAGTAATCAGTGAACCTTTTTTTGTGTGATGTCTTTTTCTTTTTTTTTTAATATGCATGCAGAAAGACTTTATATTGGAATCAGAGTCAGAATGTCAAATAATGTCAAACAGCATGTAGGAATGATCAACCTTCCTCCAGCCAGAGTTTATATACAGATCAGGACTCTGGAGTATGGAGCCAGTGGTGGTGAGCCGGTAAGTTTATATATGGGTGACTGATTCTTTGAGGACAGGGGACAGAAAGAGTGTGTGTGTGTGTGTGTGTGTGTGTGTGTGTGTGTGTGTGTGTGTGTGTGTGTGTGTGTGTGTGTGTGTGTGTGTGTGTGTGTGTGTGTGTGTGTGAGTGTGTGTGTGTGTGTCAATGTGGCTAAAATCTTTCAATCCCTCTGTAAATGAAAGTCAATGAGGTGTTTACGCTGTAGTGGTACTCTGTCTTGCATTTGTGTGTGTGTGTGTGTGTGTGTGTGTGTGTGTGTGTGTGTGTGTGTGTGTGTGTGTGTGTGTGTGTGTGTAGCCCACTAAGAGAATCATGTCTGTCACATCCTGGGCGCCTACAAAAAAAGACTAAAGTAAGGAAAAAGGAATGAAAAGAAAGAAAAAAAAAAAAAGTCGCCCCCTCGATCATTCCCATGGTACATATTTCTGGCCAGCCAGACTTAGTGTGTGTGTGTGTGTGTGTGTGTGTGTGTGTGTGTGTGCTGTTTCCCAAACTCCGTCTAACGTGCCTCCCTTGGGGCAGAAAGCACAGTAGACATGCCGGAGTTGTGATTTTTAACAGGACCCACTGATGCTGGCAGGCACGGTGACTCGGCACGGTGACTCGGCCTGCCGACGCGGCCTGGCACACTATTTCTAGCCTGAAACCAAGTCTTCTAACGTCTAATGCTTAGATCTGAGCCATACACCTACACAAACATAAACATATACGCTCACGCAGGACTGCTGGACATTTTTGGATGGCGTCCATGAGACAAGGTTCCAGATAAGACCAAATACTTGTCAAGCTGTGCTTAAAGACATGGCGTTTCCAAAACAGAAAAAAAAACAAAGCTTTTAATAATGACCAGCACATGTGTCATAGTTTAGGGAAGTTTCTGTGGAACACGTTGACTTAGCGGCTCGGCATGGCAGACTGCAGCGTTGTAGATAACGCCGTGCTGCTGTATCCCACGATCTACTGGCTATTAAGGTTACAGTGCTTTTGGGAAGCGTCGAAGTTATCAAGCATAGCCTGATGGCTGAGGCCCAGGTCTGGACGCCTCTCTATCTGGGAGAAGGTTGTAAACTGTCTGCGAGTCTCTGTCTGGTGTCCAAAGAGCTCTTTCTTCGCTTCTCATACTTTTTGAGTATCTCAGGGTTATTCATCAGAACTGGGAAGCAGGAAAAGAGATAACCTGGGACAGAGTTTCTGTCTATTAGGGAAACCCCCGAGTGTTCCAGATGTTCCAGTGATTCACTGTGGAATTGATTGGTGCTGTCTTGATTCCAACACAGTATCTGTAATCTGTAATCTGTCTTTGACACCGTCTGACGTTCTCTTGCCCCTTTTCCACCAAAAAGAACCGGGTGCTGGTTCAGAGCTAGCGCTAGTGCTGGTTCAAAGTTGGTTCCACTGGCGAACCTTCTAAGAACCGGTTTGCCTTTCCACCGGCTAGAGAGCCATCACAGCGCCGAGTGTGACCTCACTGTATACGTGTCACGTGTCCCAGCGACATTAGCGCAGCAGCGGCAAACACAAACACAACAATGGCGGATGTTGCTTTACTGTTAATGCTCATGGCTTTGTGAAACTACAGTAAACGTGTACGTGCGGCTCCGTGTAATCTGTATAAACGGAGCTTGTAATCGATAAAGTACATAACGTTATTTTATCGTTAACACAGAAAAAAAATTAGCCTTAGCACGTAGCTACCTACTATCATGTGTGCTGATAATGTATCATATTGCGGTAAAGTAAAAATGTATTAAACATTTGTATACTTAAAGTACATTATCAAATGCGCTAACAGTAGCCCCGCCCACAGCCCCGCCCACAAGCGGTTCTTAAGTCTAGACCAGCAACGTTTTGGTGCTACTTAAGAACCACTTTTCCTGGTTCAGAGCCGGTGCTTAGGCGGTCGATACAGAAAGAACTGGTTCTAAATTAGGCTCCGAACCAGAACTCAAACTGCCTCGGTGGAAAAGGGGCATCTGTGGCAGTCTTTGAGGTTCGCGAGTCTCCAATAAACTTCCAGTAACATGGATTCAAATCAGGAAATTCATCTAGAGTCAGGAGAATCTAGAGACTGTTGGAAGTGGTAATATTTAGCAGATTGGTGTGTGGGTGTGTGTGTGTGTGGGGGGGGGGGGGTTAATTAAAGGTTTAGTCAAATCACAAAAAGTGACACGAGACACAAGACATATCACAAGAGGGTGAAGTCCACCGTTCAGGAAGGGTTCACGCATCTATATGCCCTGTGAATGTGGGCGGAGTCGTCATGGGAAAAAAAGAATCCCTTTCAATTTTCCCATAGAAGGTTTTCTATATCTAAAACAACTCAGCTGACTTGTTGCCCCGTAACCAGACTAATTCGGAGCGACAGCGCAGATATAGTCACTATAAAGTGTTACGACTTCGGTTTCCTGTGACCCTAAAAGGTGACAGGTGTGTGTGTGTGTGTGTGTGTGTGTGTGTGTGTGTGTGTGTGTGTAAGAGAAAAGAGAGAGAGAGAGAGAGAGAGAGAGAGAGAGAGAGAGAGAGAGAGAGAGAGAGAGAGAGAGAGAGAGAAAGGATAGGGTTTGAGGGTTTCAGAAGCAGGCCATCTGGGGTCGGAGGTGTGAAACTAGCGGCTAGCCGAAGCAATAAGCTGGCTAACGATTAGCCTCACAGACTTGCCAGTGAGTTCAGGAAGAGCTAGTTTAGGTTAATGAGTGTGCAGGAGTAAAACTAATGGCATGATATATGGGAAGGAAGGCAGTAAGGTTAGTGCGAGCCGTGAGCTTGGTGGTGGTGGTGGGGGGGGGGGTTATAACACAGAGCTTATAGCAACAAAAAAAAGCATATTTTTAACCACCATTAAAACAAAATGTGTCTGAAACTAAATCAGCGATCAACTGCATCATGATGGGAGAGAGTCAGCTGATTCGCTTCCTATAGCATCACATCCTGAAGCGTTTTATTCCTCACTTTCTCCACACTGTAGCAGCGATAAACACTCGTACAGTACCCTCACCAGCTGCTCTAGCTTCTTTCTCTCTGGAAGTCACTATGACGACAAAATATTAGGAAACGCAAAGACTTTACAGTGATGGGCGGGAAAAAAACGATTGGCGCAAAGATTTTGTCTAAATCGTTCAAAAAATTGTGAGGCGGATGTCAACAAATGAACGGCTGGTCGACTAAATGACAAACTTACAAAGAGCCAAAAGCAAGAGCACCTGAATTTTTTTTTCTCACTGAGATGAGATGAGACTGTATGTAAAGCGGTCACGTGCTGGATTTATCCAATCAGGGTTGTTTAAGGAGCAAATGTGCAGATTAGGAGAGCCTGGGATTAGGAAGGTACAATGTGAAAGGTCAGATTATGAAGAGACAGGATTCATCGTTAATCCTGGGTAAAGTACGAGCAGTGTGAAATCTCAAACTACGTAACCTGGGATTCTGTTTAAATGAAGAAGTTTACAATCTAGAAAGCTTTTTACATACCTGAAAAGATATAAAGTTAGAGATATTAATATATAGAGATATATAATATAGTTATTATATTAAATGAGAGTTTATACGACAATGTCATTATTTGTAAAGCCAAGCTAAGATCACGATGCTTTTCTTATCCTTGTAAACGCTCTCGGTATCAATGAAAGTGCAGGCAGGAGGTGCAGAAAGTGACGTGTGTAAAGAAAAGAGTTAACAGTAGAAATCAGAGGGATTTGGAGCGTGTCAGGTCGGCGTACACGGGGTCATGAATGTGCAGGTAGGTTTAGACGCAGGTGTAAAGCATTACACTAAAGTCAGAGAGGATCACGGGCTGTTTTTTTTTTTTTTTTTCTCCTGCACGCTCTGTGCGGTCCCGGCCTTTAGAGCTCCATTACACTGTACTTATGGGCTTTAGAGATGTCAACAACGTTAAGGCTGCTGTATTGTTTGCTCAGTCAAGGAAAATTACAGATGAATTCCTGGCCGTTTGTGTGTGCAGGGGGTGGAAGCGCGTGTCACTGTCAAAAATAAAGACCCCTCACATCGTATCGGAGAGGAGTACGGTGGAGGACTGGGTTGAGAAATGAAGCACAAATATATTAAATGATATAAAACAGACAGACAGCGTGGGACAGGAACATCTGGGTGTTTTTTTTTTGTTTTTTCTTCAGAGGGTCTCATCATGCTCCTGAAGGAGGAGAGGAACAGCTCGGGTGAGAAAAAGGAGGAGGAGAAGGTGTGGGTCAAACAGGTCATGTTTAACCCCCCCCCCCCACCTCTCCTGTGGAGAGAACAGGAAAGGTGTGTGTGTGTGTGTGTGTGTGTGTGTGTGTGTGTGTGTGTGTGTGTGTGTGTGTGTGTGTGTGTGTGTGTGTGTGTGTGTGTGTGTCAGTGCATGAGTGCATGTGTGAACTTTTGCCTCAGCTCCCACTCAGCCCATCAGCCAGCAAATGGAGCAGAGCAGCAACTCTGCAGCTGGGCACAAGTGAACACACACACACACACACACACACACACACACACACACACACACACACAGAGCCCCTTTGTGTGCTTGATGAGGGCCTGGCAGTGCAGGAGCAGAGGGCTGCGGGAGAAATTACGGCCACCAGCCATTATCACACCCATGGCACACTGTCATCTGTCTTCTCATTGGCCCTGTCACCTGTTCGTCATTTAGCAGCCAATAACAATTCATTACACTCAGGAGTCCGACAGCCACAACAGCCCTCAGTTCAGTGGCCCTCGAGTGCTCTGAGAGGCCCTTTCTTAAGGTGCATTGAGCAGTGTGTGTGTGTGTGTGTGTGTGTGTGTGTGTGTGTGTGTGTGTGTGTGTGTGTGTGTGTGTGTGTGTGTGTGTGTGTGTGTTGAGAGAAGAGCAGCGTTCCATACACACACACACACACACACACACACACACACACATTGTATCCTGAGATCTTACGCCACGGTTCACGGTAATGTGTCTCTATTGGCTTTAGGTTCTCAATATACATTTCTCTGGACTGTTCCAGAAAACCGAGGACTAGTTAGTTAGTTATTGATTAATCCACCAGAGCTACTCGTCTTGTGTGTCATTAACACACATTTGCATGCAGTAAAAAAATAAATAAATCAAATAATTCAAATGCCTTCTGGACACCGTGCTGTTTGTTGTCGTCATTGTCGTTGTTTTACAATGTTCTGGATGCAAGATAAAAGTCTTAGCAAATTTTATATTGGATTAAATAAATAAATAAATAAATAAATAAATAAATAACAGACATCATATGTTTGTTTGTTTTTTTTTAGTCTATTTGAATCAATAGTGTACATAAACTGTTGGCACAAATGTTGTGTGTGTGTGTGTGTGTGTGTGTGTGTGTGTGTGTGTCCATCCATGTTAAATGGCTGATCTGTGCATGGAGAGGAAATACCTCTGAGTTGGTGGGTCAGGAGCTTAGGGAGGCCAGGCCTAGCACTGCCATAGATCCCTCACACATACACACACACACACACACACACACACACACACACACACACACACACACACACACACACACTCCGTTCAGAGAGCACTTCCTCAGCTCTCCTTGGGGGGACGCCAGTGTGGGAGAAACGGACTGTTCCGGAAAGCCGAGGCCAACATCCTGTGAGCTCGAGAATCTTCTGCTCTTTCCAGACCTCCACATTCTCCAGTCTCAGAAACTCTCTGCCTGAGGCTAAACCCTGCGCTAGCACAGTTAGCCCTCATCACGCTAGCGCTGCAAACAGAACTAACACTCTAAACACTCGAGTAAGGAAAAAGCTGTAAGAAAAGAAAAAGAAAAAAAAAAGTTGAGTAAACTAATCAATTCTGATGTGTTCTGACTAACAGGAACTAGCTTGGCTAATCAATTAGCTCTCATTTGGCCTCTGGGACTTTTTTGGGACATTTCAGATTTTCAAATATTTATTTATCAGCCAGAAAAAACTATACCATCTGCTAACATTTCTCTCCATCGTTATTGTTAGCTAACTAGTGTGCTAGCTGACTAGATATAAGCTAATAACCTAGCTCTCATGTCCTATAGACAGTTCAGGAAATTTCAGAGCCTTGTAATATTTTATGAGACCTTTTGTTCATTCAGAAAAACTCTAAAAAAGCAAAAATATTCTCTTCTTCAATAACATTAGCTTGAAGTTAACAGCTAATCTAGCTCGCTTAGCATGATGATGTGTCATAAAAATGCTCTGCTGTCAGTTAGCGAGATGCTAATTTGTTAAAAAAAAAAAAGGGATATAAAGCTTTTTAAATGCAGAAGAAAAACACAGAATAGACTGAGCTAGGTCTGTCAGCTTGATGTGAGGATTAAAGTTGTAGGATTAAACCAAGTGGTGATTCAGACCTGATGATTGACACCTTGTTCATTATAGAGCTCACGGCATGGAAGAACAAAAAACAAACAAACAATAAGAGCAACCACAAGTCTATCAGTATCATCAGTATCAGTATCATGTGTGGACACAGGTCAGTAATAAACTGTACGGCTTTGAAGTGCTATATCCGGCTTGCCGTGTGTCTGTGTGTGTGTGTGTGTGTGTGTGTGTGTGTGTGTGTGTGTGTGTGTGTGTGTGTGTGTGATATATTGAACAGTGCTCTGTTTCCGCTGATAGCGGTTTGTGCAGAGTTCAAACGCTCAGAGATATTACAGCCTGTTTATTATTAGAGGACCGCCGTCGCTTTCATTCCTGTCACTTTTCACCAATTTCAGGATGAATAAATGAAAGGTGGTGTAACTCGGGGTGAGGTTAGTGTAGCTTCAGTGTCAGCTGAAGTGTTATTTTCATATCATGTGATATTAGTAATCACTCTACAGACCACTAAATGACTCGTACTATCATTAAACCACCGGGTGAAACATCGGCTGCGTCTCAATCAGCGCCTTAGTTTCACTAGTCAGATCAGAGAGTTGTGTTTGCTTTTTTCATTTTTCTCTGCTTCGCTCGTACAAAAAACCCACAATGCACCGCAAATACCAGGGAGACGCTCTCTTAGTGGAAAGCCAACTTCATCTACAATTGTAAGCAGCTTGTTACTGTGTGCACTATACACAGATTCACCAGCTATATATATATATATATATGTGTGTGTGTGTGTGTGTGTGTGTGTGTGTGTGTGTGTGTGTGTGTGTGTGTGTGTGTGTGCAAAGCTGCACAAGGCTGCATGTATAATAAGGTGGTTGACCCCAACTCCCCATCCCAATATCCCACAATCCCCTGCTTCCTGTCCCTCACCTCCCTCCTGCTGTCTAGAAAACCCTGCAACTGGGAATCACAGGGGTGAGCTGGGGGGCAACACAAGATGCACACACACACACACACACACACACACACACACACACACACAAATTCTTACTCACACATGAAAACATTCACTCACACACACTCACACACAGACGCACAAACGCACACTCACAAACAGACACACAAACACTCACACACACACACACACACACACACACACACACACACACACACACACACAGACACACACACATTCACTCACTCACACACCAACACTCACTCAGACACACAAACACACACAAACACTCACTCACACACTCAAACACACACACGCACACACAAACACTCATTCAAACACACACTCACAGACACACATACAAACACACACAAACACTCACTAACAAACACACACACACCAACACTCACTCAGACACGCACACAATACACACATACCTAAACTCTCACACACACAAACACACACTCAAACCCACACTCACAAACAGACACACAAACACTCACACACTAACACTCAAACACACACACACATAAACACTCACTCACACTTCAACACTCACTCAGACACACACAATACATACACACCAACACTCACAGACCAACACTCAAACACACACTCACACACATATACACACTCACTCACTCACACACACACAAACAAAATAAACATGAAAGCCCAAACTGTTAATAACTACTGAACTTTAACAACAATTTACATCTCTATACCATCTCAGTGAATAACGAATGCTACATTAACATTTATATGTTCTGTTTGTTACTTTTGTAAATCCATCAAGTCCTGATTTGTGTCTTCTGATGAAGTGTTTTTTTGGCGATTTCTTTATTTTTCACACAACCGCCACTAAAGCTTCAGTAAAATAGATGAAATAAAAGGTGAACAAATGGATTCCTGCTAACGAAACATCCCCAAACCATCGGCTGTATCTCCGAATCTCTTCACATGACCCTTGTAATCTGTTTCACGTCTTTTTTTCATCCCTCGGTGCAAAACTTATAGATTAACTATAAATAGTGGTAGCTAATGCCATTGACCCCAGAGGTTAATGCAGAGGCTTTAGGGCTTCTTTCATCCCCAGAGTTCCTCAGTGCTGGATGTGCTCAGGTTACATGATCACGGAGTACGAGGAAATGAGTTCATATCACAATATGAAGCGAGGATTTCTGCGTGATCGGGCACCTACATGGACAGCCAATGAGTGATAAGTTTGTGGATGAAGCGGGATTAATCCCCCTCCCACCTCCACTGATGAGATCATCGCATGGGATGAGAAAATGTCAGAACTTCGGGTCTCAAAAACACGGCTGCTGCTACTGCAGAAGTGCTGGAGGTTAAAGCTGGGATTTCACCTGTTACAATATTATATGATCAATGAATCAAATCCAGATGATTCCACTTGTGTGTGTGTGTTTGTGTGTGCGTGTACTTGTGTATGTGTGTGTACTTGTGTGTGTGTGTGTGTACTTGTGTATGTGTGTGTACTTGTGTGTGTATGTGTGTGTGTGTACTTGTGTGTGTACTTGTGTATGTGTGTGTACTTGTGTGTGTGTGTATGTGTACTTGTGTATGTGTCTGTGTGTGTGTGCGTGTACTTGTGTGTATGTGTGTGTACTTGTGAGTGTGTGTTTATGCGTGTACTTGTGTGTGTGTGTGTGTGTAATTGTGTGTGTGTACTTCTGTGTGTGTGTGTGTGTACTCGTGTATGTGTGTACTTGTGTGTGTGTGTGTGTGTGTGTGTGTACTTGTGTATGTGTACTTGTGTGTGTGTGTGTGTGTACTTGTGTATGTGTATGTACTTGTGTGTATGTGTGTGTACTTGTGTATGTGTATGTACTTGTGTGTATGTGTGTGTACTTGTGTATGTGTATGTACTTGTGTGTATGTGTGTGTACTTGTGTATGTGTGTGTGTACTTGTCCTGTGTGTGTGTTTGTGTGTGTGGGTGTGTGTGGGTGTGTGTGTACTTGTGTATGTGTGTGTACTTGTGTGTATGTGTGTGTACTTGTGTATGTGTGTGTGTGTGTGTACTTGTCCTGTGTGTGTGTACTTCTGTGTGTGTGTACTTGTGTATGTGTGTGTGTGTACTTGTCCTGTGTGTGTTCCAAGCCCTAATTGTCACACTAATTGTTCTTATATCGTACATCATGACACACAACTGCCTGAAACACACTAATTCCTAATTATGGGGTGGGGTGGGGTGGGGTGGCGTGCGTCCTTCTACGGAAATAATCAATGTTATATATCCTGGTACTCGTGCTGACGTGAAGTCTTTTCTTCCTCTTCCTCTTCCTCTTCATTCTCATTTCCTAACAATTGTTCTGTCACTATTATCTGTAACAGACCTCAAACCACAGACAAACTATTATTCCCTTTTTTCCTGACACTGGAGACTCCTTCCAGAACCATGAGCTTTGGTTTGTTTTTCTCTTACGATAAAGAATTCTTGATGGAAAGTGAGCTGTAGCTCTAAGAACCTCGGACAGACCTGTGTGTGTGTAATAGACACTGCATTGTTCAGAGGGCTGCTGGACTGTCCTGGGGAGGTCAAACACACACACACACACACACACACACACACACACAAACACACTAGAAAGTGCTTTGTGCACAGTGAGGGGTCAAGGGAAGGGAGGAGAACAGGGATCCAGGGAATGATGGGAAGGTAAGGGAGGGAGGGAGAGTTGGCCCTCCTGGTGTGAAAGGACCCTAATGGTACCAGCAGCTGAGTGGTCTGGAATCGTCATCGGGAAGGTCATCGGGGTGTGTGTGTGTGTGTGTGTGTGTGTGTGTGTGTATGTGGAATAGGCCACAGAAGAATCGTTACTCCCGGTGTCAGGTAACTCATGTGGCTGCTGTGCGTCAGTGCCGCGCTCCCTCGCTCTCTTTACGTCTCTTTTACGGCAGGAATTTCACACTTTAATGAGCATCCCATCAGCACCAGGTCTGCTAACACCATCGGAAGCTGTGCTGACACCGCACTAACCGCTAACACCACACTCACGTGCGCCACCGCGGGACGCTTCAAAACGCACAAGAAGAAAATCAGGACAAAAAGAAAGATGTACTGAACTCATGAACCATGACTGCAATTGATAAATGTAAAATTCCCTGACCTGTGAAGGATTTATAAAAAAAAAATCACAGATGGGGGAAAACTGGAAACATGGCAACCCAGGATGTAATAATGAAATAATTATTGTAGTAGAGAGTAAATATTATTATTATTATTATTATTATTACAATGTAGTAATGCGTCTGTGGTTTTACATGGAACAGAACTAAATATTCAAAAAATCAATCAATAACCAGGATCAAAGGGAGCAACCGTAGCCATGCAATCACAGTAAGAGGGACGACACTATTGTCTCTTCCCTGTCCATCATCACAGCAACACTAGCCATATGCAGACATCATGTTCCTCTGAGCGTGTCATATGCCGGTCTAGAAGATGAAGCCAACATGTATTCCAGAGAGAGAGAATGAAAGACACACACACAGAGAGAGAGAGAGAGAGAGAGAGAGAGAGAGAGAGAGAGAGAGAGAGAGAGAGAGAGAGAGAGAGAGAGGAAATTGTGCTTGTTGCCAGCGTTGTTCCACCCAGTACACTGTGTAACCCCTGGAGTTCAACTAATTCCAAGGTCATGTCCATGACTTTCTTTCTTTTTTCACTCTTTCATTTTCTCCTGCTCTCTTTTCCCCATAACAGTGTCCCACTCCTCGAGCACCAGTAGACTTTGGTGATTTCCCATCATAAACTTCCCCTTGATCTCAGTTTTATTAAATGTGCTGGACTTTCTGGCCTGTAAATCTGAACACACCGAAGAAGGAAATCATTTTAAAATATCTTGCCTCATCTGAAAAACTTGAAACTACTGTAGTTCCTTCATCCTACTGGGTCCTACTATGTGTCCAGATTGAAACTACTGGGTCCTACTGTTTCTACTGGTCCTACTGCTGGTCCTACTACTGTTTCTACTGGTCCTACTACTGTTTCTACTGGTCCTACTGCTGGTCCTACTACTGTTTCTACTGGTCCTACTGCTGGTCCTACTACTGTTTCTACTGGTCCTACTACTGTTTCTACTGGTCCTACTACTGTTTCTACTGGTCCTACTGCTGGTCCTACTGCTGTTTCTACTGGTCCTACTGCTGGTCCTACTACTGTTTCTACTGGTTCTACTGCTGTTTCTACTGGTCCTACTACTGTTTCTACTGGTCCTACTACTGTTTCTACTGGTCCTACTACTGTTTCTACTGGTCCTACTGCTGGTCCTACTACTGTTTCTACTGGTCCTACTACTGTTTCTACTGGTCTTACTGCTGTTTCTACTGGTCTTACTGCTGTTTCTACTGGTCTTACTGCTGGTCCTACTACTGTTTCTACTGGTCCTACTACTGTTTCTACTGGTCTTACTGCTGTTTCTACTGGTCTTACTGCTGTTTCTACTGGTCCTACTACTGTTTCTACTGGTCCTACTACTGTTTCTACTGGTCTTACTGCTGTTTCTACTGGTCTTACTGCTGTTTCTACTGGTCTTACTGCTGGTCCTACTACTGTTTCTACTGGTCCTACTACTGTTTCTACTGGTCTTACTGCTGTTTCTACTGGTCCTACTACTGTTTCTACTGGTCCTACTACTGTTTCTACTGGTCCTACTGCTGGTCCTACTACTGTTTCTACTGGTCCTACTGCTGGTCCTACTACTGTTTCTACTGGTTCTACTGCTGTTTCTACTGGTCCTACTACTGTTTCTACTGGTCCTACTACTGTTTCTACTGGTCCTACTACTGTTTCTACTGGTCCTACTGCTGGTCCTACTACTGTTTCTACTGGTCCTACTACTGTTTCTACTGGTCTTACTGCTGTTTCTACTGGTCTTACTGCTGTTTCTACTGGTCTTACTGCTGGTCCTACTACTGTTTCTACTGGTCCTACTACTGTTTCTACTGGTCTTACTGCTGTTTCTACTGGTCTTACTGCTGTTTCTACTGGTCCTACTACTGTTTCTACTGGTCCTACTACTGTTTCTACTGGTCTTACTGCTGTTTCTACTGGTCTTACTGCTGTTTCTACTGGTCTTACTGCTGGTCCTACTACTGTTTCTACTGGTCCTACTACTGTTTCTACTGGTCTTACTGCTGTTTCTACTGGTCTTACTGCTGTTTCTACTGGTCCTACTACTGTTTCTACTGGTCCTACTGCTGTTTCTACTGGTCCTACTGCTGTTTCTACTGGTCCTACTGCTGGTCCTACTCCTGTTTCTACTGGTCCTACTGCTGTTTCTACTGGTCCTACTGCTGGTCCTACTGGTCCTACTGCTGTTTCTACTGGTCCTACTGCTGTTTCTACTGGTCCTACTGCTGTTTCTACTGGTCCTACTGCTGTTTCTACTGGTCCTACTGCTGGTCCTACTGCTGTTTCTACTGGTCCTACTGCTGTTTCTACTGGTCCTACTGCTAGTCCTACTGCTGTTTCTACTGGTCCTACTGCTGGTCCTACTACTGTTTCTACTGGTCCTACTGCTGGTCCTACTGCTGTTTCTACTGGTCCTACTGCTGGCTCCTACTGGTCTTACTGCTGGTCCTACTGCTGTTTCTACTGGTCCTACTGTTCCTTCTACTGTTTCTACTGGTCCTACTGCTGTTTCTACTGGTCCTACTGCTGTTTCTACTGGTCCTACTGCTGGTCCTACTGCTGTTTCTACTGGTCCTACTGCTGTTTCTACTGGTCCTACTGCTAGTCCTACTGCTGTTTCTACTGGTCCTACTGCTGGTCCTACTACTGTTTCTACTGGTCCTACTGCTAGTCCTACTGCTGTTTCTACTGGTCCTACTGCTGGCTCCTACTGGTCTTACTGCTGGTCCTACTGCTGTTTCTACTGTTCCTACTGTTCCTACTACTGTTTCTACTGGTCCTACTACTGTTTCTACTGGTCCTACTGCTGTTTCTACTGGTCCTACTGCTGTTTCTACTGGTCCTACTGCTGGTCCTACTCCTGTTTCTACTGGTCCTACTGCTGTTTTTACTGGTCCTACTGCTGGTCCTACTGGTCCTACTGCTGTTTCTACTGGTCCTACTGCTGTTTCTACTGGTCCTACTGCTGGTCCTACTGCTGTTTCTACTGGTCCTACTGCTGTTTCTACTGGTCCTACTGCTGGTCCTACTACTGTTTCTACTGGTCCTACTGCTGGTCCTACTGCTGTTTCTACTGGTCCTACTGCTGGCTCCTACTGGTCTTACTGCTGGTCCTACTGCTGTTTCTACTGTTCCTACTGTTCCTACTACTGTTTCTACTGGTCCTACTGCTGTTTCTACTGGTCTTACTGCTGGTCCTACTGCTGGTCCTACTACTGTTTCTACTGGTCCTACTGCTGGTCCTACTGCTGTTTCTACTGGTCCTACTGCTGGTCCTACTGGTCTTACTGCTGGTCCTACTGCTGTTTCTACTGGTCTTACTGCTGTTTCTACTGGTCCTACTACTGTTTCTACTGGTCTTACTGCTGGTCCTACTGCTGTTTCTACTTGTCCTACTGCTGTTTCTACTGGTCCTACTGCTGTTTCTACTGGTCTTACTGCTGGTCCTACTGCTGTTTCTACTGGTCCTACTGCTGGTCTTACTGCTGTTTCTACTGGTCCTACTGCTGTTTCTACTGGTCTTACTGCTGGTCTTACTGCTGTTTCTACTGGTCTTACTGCTGTTTCTACTGGTCCTACTGCTGGTCCTACTGCTGTTTCTACTGGTCCTACTGCTGTTTCTACTGGTCTTACTGCTGTTTCTACTGGTCCTACTGCGGTTTCTACTGGTCTTACTGCTGGTCCTACTGCTGTTTCTACTGGTCTTACTGCTGTTTCTACTGGTCCTACTGCTGGTCTTACTGCTGTTTCTACTGGTCCTACTGCTGGTCTTACTGCTGTTTATACTGGTCCTGCTGCTCGTCCTACAACTTGTACCACAACTGGTTTTACTGATCCTACCTTACAATGATACAGACCAGTGTTTCTCCTTTCTAGATTTTATAATAGAAGTGAATTTGTTTCCTGGACATCATTCATGTCCATGAGAAATTCTACAAGATGGCAGGAATGAGACTTTGAGACAATGTTATTGAACGATCTAGAATATTAAATCCGTAGTCTCCATAACTGCAGCCTCTCACATCAGATATTATCATATAAATCTCACACCAGGGCTTAGGCATGAGAGAAAGCTGAGGCACAGAATAAAACAGACAAAGAAGCACCTTAGTGGAGGCCAAAGATTTGGACTGGATTAGCCCAGACGTGACTTTGTGAGGAAGAGGAGTCCTGTGTCTCATCTGGAATAAATAAGGTTTAAATAAAGCAAGTCATTATTGCACAACAAACCATGATGGACTGATGCAACCCTGACACTGACTAGTTACTAATGATATTGTTTTGCAATAATGACTTGCTCATTCTGAATTATTAGACCAAAAATATGCACCAGGAGACAACTTGGGAGAGAGGAGGAAAGAATGTTTGCTGGCAGTTAACTGGCAGGACAGAGCATTAACAGCCAAACCGCTCGGTGCGTGGTTTTTACAGCGTGTTAGAATTCAGTCCATCATGCGGATTAATCAAAAACAATGGCTGCTTGTTGATCCGTCAGCGCCAAGGATCACTGGATGGAGGATGATTCAATGGCTGCTCGTGTTTGCTCATATTTCCAGATCGCCAACTGTGCAAAACAGCGAGGAGCCTCTGAGATCTGTGGAGAAGAAACTCGGACTTTCTTTCTCAAGGCGCATCTTCATCACGGCATTTCTCTGGATTCAGCTAATAAACTTCTTTTATGGCTTGATGGCTTGTTAGAGACACTCAAACTGAGTCAACCTAAAGTTTGTATGCTAATTACAAACACACACACACACACACACACACACACACACACACACACACACACACACACACACACACACACACACTCCTCCTCTACAATGTACTGTATGTTCCTCCCTTTTCTTTAAGGGAACCCATTTGGGCGATTTGAAATCACTGACCTTCCACTGAGACAGCAGCTACGGTGGCCATGCTAATGACCTTAGGCTTTCAAATAGACTGCGTTTATAACCTTTTGGAGCTTTTGTGAATTGCAGTGAGAGTTTGGTGTCAACGCATTAGCATTTAGCATCTTTTCCTTAACCCAGTGGGACCCTGTTGTCCATCTATAATGGCCAGTTTTTGTAGTTGAAATCAATTCATATCAGCTACAGTCTCTGAGTAAGAACTACAGAAAAAAAAAACATGACCTAAAACAGCAGGATAGAAATTGCAAAAAAAAATAGAAAAAGAGGAATAAATACTCCACATCATGTTGTTAAAAGAAAATGCTGTAATAAAGAAGTGTTACTGCTTACCATAGCAACAGTTATTATTTTCCAATAACTGCATGTCCTGAAGCGTATTGATCCTGTCATACAACAGCATTGCTGATATTACAACACTACTTAGTACTAAAGTATACACAGTGTGTGTGTGTGTGTGTGTGTGTGTGTGTGTGTGTGTGTGTGTGTGTGTGTGTGTGAGTTATATAACAGTTCCCATGCTGTTCCTTCAACACAAATGTTAGTCATTCTCTCTTTCACGCCGCCGCTCTAATGAAGCGTCATGTCTGTCGTGTCTATAAATGTTTATTTACGTGCTAATGAGCTTCAGCACTACCACCGCATAAAACAAGCAGAACGTTTTCCTTCTAGACATCAGCAAGCACACAGCTTTTGTTCAAGTGCTTACATGCTTACAAGGAGAAGGAAGAAAAGAAAAAAAAAATAGAAAGGAGAAGGAAATCTGTAAAGAAATATCTGAGAAATCTGAGAAAAATACAGTAAAAAAAAAATATATATTCGTTTATTTTATTTTGTATTTTTGAATGCTTTTTAATGTATTTATTTAGCATCTATTTATTCATTTCATATACTGTATATACATTATTTGTGTTTGTGTGTGTGTGTGTGTGTGTGTGTGTGTGTGTGTGTGTGTGTGTGTGTGTGTGTGTGTGTGTGTGTGTGAGAGAGAGAGAGAGAGACAGGTCTCATCTTTGACCCAGGTATGATGTCAAACGGCTGGGCCACGGTTTAGAGATTAACACACCACCACTGGCTACGTTCACTCGTTCTGTCATTCAAGTTCAACATTAATCTGGTAAGATTCAACTGTAACAGTTTTATAAATAAACATTCTTCCCTGTTTTTCAGAGATCATCTCATCTGGTCACTGTTTGTATCAGGTCGAGGTTATAAAGTGATAAGTGTGAAACAAAAAAAAGCATGAGTTCTCCTTGCTCAAGTAAAGAGACAACATAGCTCATGATTTCTGACCTCTGACCAAGAAAAAACACTCTCATGACTAGGAATTCCTACTCAGGAGCTTAGGAAGGTTTCTTCAAGCCCCGAGATCAGCAAGTGACTCAGAGCAGAAACACAGCATACACAAAGATCTGCTTCTGTACAGCCAAACAAGTGTAAACTAATAGCAATGTTAATAGACTCCATATAAACCAGCAGACTGAGGAAGAAGGCCAGCAGCATTAGCATGAATAAGACTCATCAGGGCAAATCGTTGTTCGGAGTGCTTCTATCTGGAAAAGTTTTCAGGGTAAAAATGTCCAGCACCAACAGGATGAGGAACAGTTTCCGTCCTAGAGCTGTGGCCATCTATATGCCCTTATCTCCTGCCCACTGCCCTCTCCACCTTTCAAGTGTAATTACAATAAATTGTCTGTTGAATTATAATGATAAAGCCTGAAGTAATGGTGGTGAGGAAAAACTCCCTGAGATGATATGAGGAGGAACCTTGACAGGAACCAGACTCAGAAGAGAACCTCATCCCCATCTGGGTGACACAAAACAGGAAATAATGTAAATGTAAACAGAATTGTGTAACTAAGAGCTTCTGAAGAACTAACATGTACTAATTTATAATAATTGTTTACCTCTGTGTGTTAATTAGTTGTATTTGCACCATTGTTTGTCCTGCTAGCTTCATATCTACTGTTGTTGTTGTTATTTCTTATTTATCTATGTATTTATTTAAACCACGTTATCTGCTCGTAGGGAAGAAAGTGTTGTGTTACAATCCCGAGAGCTCAGTGAGCAGCTCTGCTCATCACATCTTCCCTATCATGGTGATCAGCCCACATGTGACCTTTGTGAAGATTTCCAGTTCTTATGAGTAATGGGTAAATTTAGCCAGCGGAGGGACACACACACACACACACACACACACACACACACACACACACGCGCGCACACAGCCCTGCCGTATCATTCATCAGCATGCACAGGGGGGAACCTTACCACCTCCTGGCTCGAGATGATGAATCGCACTCATAAAGCGAGGTGCCTCATCCTACAAATGCAAGCATTCTGGCATGTCCGTGCTTCCATTCTTCCCTCCCTCTATCTCTCTCTCTCTCCCTCTCTCTCTCTGTCTCTCTGTATCTTCTTCGAAACCGGTACGACTCCAGGAGGGCATGTATTTCATCAACCTAATATATTTTGTGGTTTGAGGATTACACGGTTCAATAAGAGCACACCGCATGGGGGGAAAGCTGCTATCGTGTGATTGTGATGACGTTGAATCTGGAGCAAAAGAAAGAATCGAACGCAATCGTGTCTCTGATTAAATATGATTATTGTTATGGTTTGCTTTCCAGTGCTGTTGGTTTTGTTGTTTTCTTGTGTTCTGGTATAGAACAATAAACCTGCTATCACCTTGGAATGGATTATTCCTAATATTAAACGTTTGTATCCGTTTATAGCTACTTGTCATGTTATGGAACAACCACAAACCAGTAACTTCCTGTTATAAAAGAATAGAAGCATAGAAGCCTTTATTAGCGCTACATATACATTACAGCATAGTGGAATTCTTTTCTTCACATACCCCAATTGAGGAGGTTGGGGTCAGAGGGCAGGGGCAGATATGATACAGTGCCCCTGGAGCAGGGAGGGTTGAGGGCCTTGCTCAAGTGGCAGCTTGGTTGTGCTGGGCCTTGAACCCCGATCCGCCGATCAACAACCCAGAGCCTTAACCGGTCGAGCCAGCACGGAAATGTCAATTCCTTTGTCCCGTTCCGCTGACTCACACTGGAGACTCCTTCCATGAATGAAAACATATCATATCAAGCCATGATATCATATCATATCATATCATATCATATCATATCATATCATATCATATCATATCATTTAGTATACAGATACAGTAGATATCATTTTGTATACAGATATTTGTCATTTTGTATACAGATAGATGCAGTTATTTATATGTTTACAAGTTATTTTGTAGTTCTCTATACAGACAGATGCTTTTTTGTCATTTCGTATACATACAGATGTAATTTTGTATATGGATAGATGTCATTTTGTTATTCTGTATTCAGATAGATGTCATTTCATATCATATCATATCATATCATATCATATCATATCATATCATATCATATCATATCAATCCATATCACCAATTAAACATATCATATAAGCCATTACACCCATTTAAATAAAATTAATTAATTAATTTAATGAATGAATGAATGAATGAATGAATGAATAAAATCTGCAGCTAAAATCCCTATATTTGTATATAACTGTCACTCATCACTTACTGACCAATCAGATTTGAGGATTTTGAGGTTGGTTAGCATAAAACAAAGAAAAAGGATCTCCTTACATATTACCATCTATTCTTCCATAGGAAAGCATTCTGAGCACTGACTTTAAATAGGTAAATAAATAAATAAATAAATCCACAAATATAAAACCTAGACAGGGTTTCCAACGGTGGACCACAGGGTAAGTATTGCATGGCCGCACTAAACCTGTGTACCAGATGACGCTTTCTATGTGTTTACTTTAGGAATCATATTTGTATGGACCGGTCCAAATGAGTAGTGATTAACAAGCTCATTAAGCACATATCGCCTACATTACATCATCCAGTGGTTAGAATAGGCCGTCCATCCCATAATCCCTCTGCTCTTCACTGTTCCCTGAAGTTGTAGTCAGATCTCATCCAGCTCTTATAAATAATACAAGTGATAAAATCTGCTGAGTTGGAACAGAACTGGCTCTTTGTGACTGTGTGACCATGCTGTGTTCAGCCCACCTTCACCTCCCGCTTGTGTTGCTTCGCTCGACCATTTCCTGGATCGCTTCCCATAACAGGTCAGCTCAGTTCTGGAGAAAAAGCAGTGGGATTATTTCTTATTTTAGTTTCATGAGTTTCTGATTTAATCATTTAAGACCTATTCAGTGTGGTTTTTGTTCATTCATCATCCCCAGGATTAAAGGGCCCTACGGGGCCTTGCTCAGGGGCCCAAACAGCAGTAACAGCCCTCCCCCAAAAAAAATATAATTGTTGTAAAACATCGGTCATATAAGGAAAGAAACACGTCAAGGTTTTAACTTTTAAGGTAAGTGTTCCACATCGAACCAAACATTTTTGTAAGCAGTTCCCTTTGAACTACGGACATATTTTCTTCACCCGAGAATTAACCTTTCTATCTGCTTCTCATCCCCGGCTGGAATTTTGTTTGGGGCCATCAGGGAGCTGCTGAAAAAATGCCTCTTTGTGGTGAAATCTTCTCGCGTAATGAATGTTTTCTCTTCTGACGGGCTGAACTCTCTGCGCCGCCGCTAGGTGCTGATGGAAGCCACTCTGATGCAGCGGGTCGAGAGATTCCTCTGTCTATATGTGTAGAAAATATTAGTGCAGAGCTCTGACATGGTTCCCTGCAATGTTCCTCTCACTATCATGCTGAAGAACACATTGCATGACGTGCATGTGTGTGTGTGTGTGTGTGTGTGTGTGTGTATGTGTGTGTGTGTGTGAGAGAGAGACAGAGTGTGAATGATGAGCTCTGAGATTACGCTGCAGGGAAACTTCTGTCACCAAGGACCCTATACAGCTCATTTAGTGGAATGAGGCTTTTTTGGCACAGACACTTCTTCCTAGTCATTTTCATGTGCTGTAAACAATAGTTGGCTTTTTACTGTAACTCATTAAATGTTTTCTGTTTCCAGCCTTTTCCTCTTGTAAGATTCCACATTGCAGATTTACGGCTGTTACAATCCTAATAGATTCAGCAGGAAATGCTTCATGTACAGTAAATTACATTTATTGTAGTAGTTATGATATAGTTAAATTATAACTACTATAGTTTTTAACACTGATACGAATACTTGGGAATTGGGAAAGGCATAGATAGAAGTTTGATGACATGTCTGACCTAGATATGAGTCTTTCATGTTGGACACAGATAAAAAGTTTTTTGGCATTTCAGAGGGCATTTTATCCTTTTCACGCTGAATGTTATTTTGTGATTTTGTACATGGATACATGGATTGTATATGTAATTTTTTTTTTTTCATTTTGCATACAGATAGAAGTCATTTTGTAGTTTTGTATGTGGATAGAAGTCATTTTTTAGTTTTGTATGTGGATAGATGTCATTTTGAAATTTAGTATACAGATACAGTAGATATCATTTTGTATACAGATATTTGTCATTTTGTATACAGATAGATGCAGTTATTTATATGTTTACAAGTTATTTTGTAGTTCTCTATACAGACAGATGCTTTTTTGTCATTTCGTATACATACAGATGTAATTTTGTATATGGATAGATGTCATTTTGTTATTCTGTATTCAGATAGATGTCATTTTGTAGTTTTGTATACAGATAGATGTCATTTTGTATACAGATAGATATTATTTTCTAGACAGATAGATGTCATTTTGCAGTTTTGTATATAGTTGGATGTTATTTTGTAGTTCTCTATACAGACATATGCTATTTTGTCATTTTGTATACAGACAGATGTCATTTTGTATATGGATAAATGTCATCTTGTTATTTTGTATACAGATATATGACATTTTGTCATTTTGTATACAGATAGATGTCATTTTGTATACAGATTGATGTCATTTTGTAGATTTGTATATGGTTAGATGTGATTCTGTAATTTTAAACAGAATGATTTTTTTTTTTTGGACAGAGACATTGTTTTGTCATGAATGTTTTTAGTCACGGAAATGTGTTTCACATTCCTGTCATCTCGTACATAGAGACCATGTTGTCAAATTGGATAGACTTGTATAGAAGTCCAAATTTAAATTTTTTAGAAATTAAAAATAGGTTCTTAACTATTTGATAGTGAAAGCACTACAGGTCTGTAGAACCCTCCTGTTCCCCTTTCCCAGTGTTTAATGTGTTCTGGAATGACGCTGGTTTAGCATGCTTATCTTGGCATGACATTAATCACCTGCGGTTCAGTATCTCATATTAGACAGAGACAGTACTCATTAATTAACATGGTCATTCTAGCTCATAACTGATACCGTGTGTGTGTGAGAAAGAGAGAGAAGAGTGTGTGTGTGTGTGTGTGTGTGTGTGTGTGTGTGTGTGTGTGTGTGTGTGTGTGTGTGTGTGTGTGTGTGTGTGTGTGCGTGCGTGCGTGCGTGTGTGTGTGTGTGTGTTTTGGAGTTTCAGGCTCTGCATTTCTGACAGACACAAACTGCTGTATTATAGTTCAGTAGAAAAGTTAACAGTTACCTCTGTGTGTGTGTGTGTGTGTGTGTGTGTGTGTGTGTGTGTGTGTGTGTGTGTGTGTGTGTGTGTGTGTGTGTGTGTGTGTGTGTGTGTGGTTTATAGTGTAGAGGTGTGTGTGGGGGTGGGGTGGGGTGGGTGAAGGTGGCAAGACAGATCCCTGATGGTGATGGATGAATGGGCAGAATTATCTACTCACTAGGCCAGATAATTGCTCCATTTGGTCCCAGTGCTGGTGAATGACTTCTAATTACCACACACTCTCTCTCTCTCTCTCTCTCACACACACACACACACACACACACACACACACACACACACACACACACACACACACAAGCTGGCTGCCACCGCTTGCCTAACTTAACTTCCCCCTAGAAAAACACTCTCACACATGTTGCACAGCTGACCAACTGGGTTGCCATGGCGACCATTACAAACAAGAAGTAGTACAAGGCACCGGGCGCCAGGTTCTGATTAATTTTTTACATCTTGTCCTTGTCAATCCACAATTGTGTTAACCCATCTCAGATAACAATATGGCATTGTTTATCAAGGATTCTTTGCTGACAGGCTGCGGAGATGAGATTTTAGAACAGAATAATAAATACAAATACCAAAATGTTAACTAGCATCAATGCTAATGGCACACTTACATTAAGGAGATTATAATGATTTATTTATTTATTTTTTTAATAATATTCAGAGTTCTTGTTTCACTTGAAAACATGTTAATATATAAAGTGAAAATATCTAAAGAATAAATGTAAAAATATATATATATATATATTTTTTTTTTGCTCAAACATACATTTGTTTGCCTGTTTTTTTTTTTCAAGCAAAATTAGCTTTTAGTTGTGCAATATGTAACAAATAGTGATATCATTACAGTAAGATCATTAGTAAAAAGGGTACCAAAATTTTACAAAAATTTGACAAATCACATTTAGTGATATTTTTCCTCATCTTCTTGTGAAGTGTGATTGGGTCAAAATATATAAATATAAAATTTTGCGAAAAAATGTCAAAACCAACCTTAAAAACTATTTGCTATTAAAATTGCCTTTTTTGTACACAATTCATCAGTTCTAATCACTTAAAATAATAATATAATCTTTTTTTTTTTTGCCTTCTATTGAAATTTAATTTCAACAATGGAAACATGCAAAAATAAATTTTTAACCAATATCGTGTAATTATGTCCAATGGCTAAACAAACCTTGCTTCATTTATTTATAATCAAGGCAGTTTACAGTATATCTAGTCCAAACTGCTAAAAAAAATAAATCACTTTACTGCATCGTGCTAATTGCTGTTAATAGCTACCAATAGCCATCATTAGCAAAATCAGTGGTGTATAAAGTTTTTCAGGTGGCAAATTGCCTCACCATTCGAGGTCATCAGGTGGGGGTAGAAGGATATAATGTCTATCATCACTCCCTGCCTGCTAGATCCCTACTCCACTCACCTTATCAGAATATGCTAATGCAGCTAGCTGAGGAGTTAATGTGTGATAAGTTAGAGAGGAGACCTCCTTTGAGGAGGCTTTCATTAGAGATAAAGGTTCTTAACTGTGTTCCTGTTGTGTGGGTTGTTCTGAACTGAGTCTGAAGAAGCAACTCTTAAATATTCGTTCCCTAAATCCTAAAACGAACATGGACTTAAAAATGTAAAGCTGTAGACTTATTAACTCAGCCAATCCGGGAAAGACACAGAGATCTCTTGACCTTGTCAGGCCAATGACTTTGACACTCAGTAGCATTTCAGTTTGGTATTTTTATCACATCCCTGATGATAGCCTGAAGCGCTAGCTCCCGGTGGCATTTATTGTGGCAGATGGGAGGCAATTTGGAACTCCATTAGCTATGTGGCAACTGGCGTTCCTCCTCCTCACTTCCTGCCCAGGTGAAGTGTAGACACCTTCCTTACATTCACCCATTGGATCCCAGGCAAATGGCATCTGTTACGCATCTTCCCCCATTGCAATGTAGGTGGCCCTGGTAGGGGGGGTTAGAGCATGGCTGGAGCAGTTAGTATGGGTGTTCAGGCTAGGGGGAAATTAGCATTTTGTAGGGACACAGTCACGAGGTCCTGGGGCTGCCAAAATACTGAAATCCCATCTGTTCCATTACTTCTTTTCCCAAGATGACGAATGACAACTGGTGCCATTCATGAGCAAAGTTGAAAGCCATCAAGGCTGTGCAGGTGCAGGTGATGGCAGCTCAGAAATTAGAGACTATTTGTGGAAGATCTTGAGCAGGACTCAGTGCAGGCATTTTGAAAGTGGTGACAGGTTTAGTGGAGGTTCTCAGGTGGTGGTGAAAGGCCTCCAAAGTCAGACCCCCTGATATGTCACAGCAGAGGGTATGGAATGAAGTTGGCCTGAAATTACAGGGGGTCTCTGACCAAGTGGGTGTCGAAGGGCAGATGACTGTCTGTCTTATGCTGAACCAATTTGCACAAGTGAGCATTTAGAAGAACACCACAGCTAGGTGACATTGACTTTGACAAAGCAGAATATGAAATCCAAGCTATACATTATAGGTCATTTGATGAAGTAAGTGTCAAATACTCACATTGGTTTTACTTACCTTTTTTGAAAAGGAGGACAGTTTTTCCCGTAAGGCCAACAATTAAGCAATTTTATATTTCACATCTGTATAATACATATGAAATATGAATAAAGTCATAAAGCATTAAAAGATTGTCATGACGCGGGTAAGGAAGCGGACCCAAACACAGGATAGCCAAAACAAACAGGGTTTAATAACAAAGGAAACACTAAACAGAACACTCTAGACTCAAGACAAGACAACAGTAGATTCCGCGCTGCCATCGGCAACGCGGCACACTTGAATACAAAAGACAATCAGATACAATTAGGAACGGGTGTGGAAACAGGGAGGAACAGACAAGGGCAGGGCAAACATATGATGAGGAACATAAACAAACAAGTGCACATGGCCAAAGTCTGGGCTGAGTCATGACAAAGATAGAGAAACTGTTACTGCAGTTACCATTTTTATCAATTTATCAATTTATTTGTTTGTTTGTTTGTTTGTTTGTTTTCTGTTCCATACAAAGCCAATATTTCTTTCTTTGTCGTCCACAGAAGTTTGGCCCTTTCCCACTTGCCCATGCAGAGACACTTGACCAATCCTGCAAGCTCCCCTAGAAATGTTGACCAATCCTCCAGACTCCTACAGAAATCTTGACCAATTTAACTTAATCCCACAAAAAAGGTTGCCTAATCCCGCCCTATCCTACTGAAAACTTGATGAATCCAATTGCTCCCATAGAAAGCTTGACCAAATCCACTGACTCTGACAGAAAGCTTGTCCAAGTCCATCTATTCCCACAGAAATCTTTACCAACCCCTACCAGAAACTTTGGCCAATCAGGTCTATTCACATAGTTAACCATTCCTGCCTTCTCCCGTAGAAATCTCCCATCCTTTCCTGCAAAAAGCTTCATCAATCACACCTACCCCTACTGTTATTGTTGTACCTGCCAAGTATATTTTCTAATCAACTTAGTTGGTTTTACCAACCAACCTTCTTTCATTTGAGGTACCAGGAAAAATATGCCTTTGCTGACTGATGCTTGAAATGAAACGAATTCCAACAACCTACCAATAGTATGCTACATAAACGCTTCATGGTTTCTTTCTGAACCGGTACATTCAAAAACTCTGTTATAGCATTCATCATAGGACCTTACAAAGTTCTGCCAGTTCTGGAAGGACCTGAACCTTTTTGTCTTTCTAGATACAGTATTACCATATTTCTAAGACATGACCTTTTCCCTAGAAACTTGGGAAGAATATGTTTTATTTATACATCGGAAAAGTTTTTTCTTATTGAATTCATTTTAATCTGCGCACCATTAAAAGTGTATCCCCTGGCAAATAAATATCTTAACCAGCATTCAATACCTCTTGGAACACACATGGCAGACCAAACACACACTTGCCTATGTGAAGCGGGACACAAAAGTTGCCTTGACCTGGATGGTTGTGCTATCAAAGCAAATTTCGACCACTGTGTTCTGGCACAGCCGGGAATCGATTAACAGGTTCTCCATCCCGGGGCTTAAGTTCTGCTTGTTTAGAGAGATTTCTGATATCCCGATATAACCGCTGGAACGAAGCGCCGCGGAGGCCACTCATGCACCGAGCACCCTGAGAAAATAATCAGTCACCACAGAAATGAATGATTCCTGTGTATGCTGCTTGTAATCCTTCCTCCTAAGAACAATGCCCTGTTATGAATATGAAGGATTTTCCTTACAGTTCTGACATTTGTTCTAAGTATGATTATGTGTTTCTCTTAAAAATGATAAGACCTGTGTAGGACAGACCTTGCGGATGGTATGCAAATATACACTGACTGCAAAGTTGACATGGCGGAAAAGGTGATACCGATTGTCCCTAAGCAGATACGTAGTCAGTATACATACTCAGACTGACATACATAACCACGTGCACCTGAACAGGGATTTGCCAAAAGCTCCTGGGGGACTTTAGTAATGTAGGTGTAGTATATCATTAAGCCTGTCATTATGTGTGTTTGACATGCGTAGATTTATGACCCTCCTTTATGGGGCATGTGAAGGAATCAAAACATGGGGGAAGGTAAGGTCATTGTGTTATGGTGTGTGGAAGCTGACAAATCTATCTGAATATGAATTTCAAATGTTTGAGGTTAGACTGAATAAAAATATATGCATTTCACATCAATTAGGCTAACATTGAAAAAGTTGGGATTCCCAGGAAAGTGTAAAAAAGCTCTCAGACAGGGTTCACTTAGCATTTAGACAATCAGTGTCATCTTTCATGCTTACTGTATGTCAATATCGCATAACTTTGGCTGTTACTTTATCTATTCAGTCTAGCAAGAAGGTTAGCATACGGTGTCTATCATCAACATAGACAAAAGCTATTTGTGTAAAAAGTTCTTGTTCTTTTGTTCTTATTGTTCATTCACTCTGAAGTGCTACTTTACCCCTGGAATGCTACACCTTTGGTATAAATTTTGTATGTAACATTTTTTTCTTTTGTTTTGTTTTGTTTTTCCTCCAAACTGTATAATTTCAATTTGAAAATGGTTTTAAAGGCAAATCATTCATCTACTGAGTTTAAAACAAACAAACAAACAAACAAAAAAAAAACATTAGCAAAATACTTTTGTTAGCTTCATAATCTCCATAGCTTGTGCATGCACGTGTGGGAATTTTTTATTATTTTTTTTTAGCCAGTTTCAAACTGCTTTTTACACGAAAAAGTCAGTTAAAATTCGGGTGTTACTCCTTGAACGTGAGTTTGTGCGGCAATCAGGAAGAGTTAGCATGTGTGTCCATGCTAAGCTGACTTGTAAACCTAACATCTCTGGGTCACCGTAAAGCTGTCACTGACTGATGGAGAAATACGCTGCAGTCCTGTCCTGCGTTTTCTTATTTTAAATTGATGGGGTTGATATGGACGATGTGGCCGTAATCAGAAGCAGATGGGATCATGGACCCCACACCACGGACCTCTCTAACATCTGCATCTGCTGCACTCTGGAGGCTGGGGGGGAGGGGCCACAGCTGGACGACCTATGACCACAGGAGAGATGCTGGGAGCCCCGGAGTTGACAGCTGGTTTTTATGCACAGTGGGTGAGCCTTTCTCTCATCTCAGCTCTCTTTCTTTCCATCTTTCTTTTCATAGTTTTACTTTGGAGCACAGACTAGATCATAAATAAATAAATAAATAAATAAATAAATAAATAAATAAATAAATAAATAAATAAATAAATAAATAAACAAATAAATAAATTTAAACGTTCCATTTTGTTCATGTGTGATATCATGTAATGTGCTGGTGCAACATTCCTGTGGTGTGTTTAATCTGAATCCAGCTGCAGGTAGTTCCATCGTGTTTTACTCCTACTATTCACCGTATATTGTCATTCTGTCATAAATGTCAAAAAGATCTGGTACAAAAATGGAAATTTGATTAACATCATTTCCCTGCAAGCTAATTAGCAAAATCTGCTCACAGCCACCTGTTGGTTGTTGCATTTGGATTGTTTTTGTACAATATTAAAATGAACCAAGTGATAGATCTACCCTCTCAAGGACAGCAGGTTTTCCCTGAGGCCTATGATTATGATCCGTCCTTCCTCCAGCACCTTGATCCAAGTCTTTACATCATCAACCTCTAGGCGACTGATGAACACGGAGTTTATTAGTTTTAGACTAGTAATTTTCAAGTGCTTGCGAACGACTTGACACGGCTCTGACTGTAAAGAATGTTAATCTCTGCTTCAAATGAAAGCATCCAACACAATCCCTTTAAAGTGACTAGCGTTGTGTAAGTGCTTTTTATAGTGATCGGGCGTATGATACGGTGATAGTAGCTGTCTTGCATTAATCATCATCCTTCTGGTGATTTTTTGCCAAACGCAACATTATTTGACCGATGTGAAATGGTAATGATGGCCCCCCTGGAAGTCGTATAGCGTTTCTAAATATTCACTCTGAGGGTGGGATTGGGTAATTATTTATTGACAACAAGCGAATGTGTGCCAGGATTACAACCTCCCCGTGCTTTGACATGTCATCGTGAAGTGTTTAAAGACAAAAAAATGTTGTTTTTCCTGGAGTAGCAGCAAAAAAAAAAAATTCTGTAGAAGCGTTTCTAGCATTTCGTGTTTCTTTTATTTGTGTTCTTAAACAAAGCAACCAGTTTTGAACAATCATCACTGGGATGCTGAAGTATTTAAGAAAGTATGCAGGGGCAGCGAGCTTGCCAAGTGTGAGTACATTTCAACGAGTTGAAAGCGCAAAAAAAGGAGTTGCCTTAATGCGTCATGATTGATGTGCGGCTTTGTGAACGAGCGTTCTTGCCAGCAGTGAGAATGGCGGAGGAGGAAGGTGTGTCGTTGTCATCCATTTATCCATGAACTATTGCAAGAATTAGCTTTTTTGTTCACATGACCATTAAGGTATTAGTGCAGTGGTATATTTTTAATATAGGACTTATCTTGCAGGATAGTTCTAAAGGCAGCTAGCAGGAAGGAGCCATATCTTGTGTGATGCATATAAAGTAATGTATAGCTGCCTAGCATAATCCAGCTACTTTCTAAAGCACCCAGAGCCAAAGTGAATGAATTGCTGGCTAGTGGACAACTTTGTGGCTTGAGGTTGACTGGGGAGTTCTCCATCTTTATCTCTGACTGTCACACGTGAAAACCTGGATTTTAGCGTTAATAAGCTTTGCCATGCCTGATCACATCATACTTTTGAGATCCTTTTTGCTTGGAGCTCTATTGTGCTCTGTTTGCCTTCGGGGCTTGGCATCGAAAATGTGTAGATTGCCATTGCCACAAAGAGGTATACTAACTTGTGCAACTGTGTTGCTAGTTTCATGTCTGATGCAGATAGCGATTACTGATGGAGTAAAGCTTAACAGGTCTTTACAGGACATTCCTGGGAACTGTTTGTGGTAAATTTCTGAGAAATACATTATCATAGATAAACAGAGCAGGAAGGAAAAGGACTAAATGAGAGTGTGAAGTGTTTTATCTGGAGATCCTAGAAGTGTGTTATAGTGGATTATCTTCTTAGGTTAGATCCTGATGTCTGCGTAATATCATAAAGGCTGTCCTGAGACCCATCCAGGACTCTTATTCACATTCTGCTCATCCCGAGCTCACTTTCTGTAGCACACTTCCTCGTAAACAGGAATGCTTTATAATTCCATACTCTGGTGTCGGAACCTCTGATTGGAAATACTGTCAGAGCTGACCAATCAGCTTTAAGAATTTGGTGCCCCACATGTCCTACAGAACAATCCGTCTAAACAATTCTCAAAAAAAAACATCCTGGTCATGCCACTATTTTCTCGCGAGTTTGTGGAGTTATGAGCCGAACATCTCTTCCTTCTCTCCTATCGTCCAACTTCAGACAGACTGAAAAAGTCAGCGGGTGTGTTGGGCCAGAAAAACACACACGTGCCCAGGAATGTGCGGCGAGGCCTCGCCTTTTCCAGCAGTGCTGACGCAAGTCTGGAGCGGCGAGGCATTTGACCTCAGGCTGACATGTGCGCTTTACTGGAAGCTCGTATGGTGGGCTGCCCAAAACGGCGGGCGAGGTTTGGGACCCTGCCATGGCTGCTTAGCGTGGAGTCTGGCCCGACCTGGATTCTGGACCACAATCCCCTGCTGCTACCATTAGCACCGGTTCGCTAGCTAGTGCACGGCCTGCCTCCTGTAGAGCATTGGCGTGAGCCTCCATATCGGTGTGCCTTAATCACAGCCTAAACGTCTTGTTATCTTATCCTGACTAGTCCTGAGAAATGATTAATTAGCTATTGGTTTAAACATTCCCGCGAGCTCATCTGTACTCCAGACTCGGGTTCGAGCCGATCTTTCATTGTAGCTTGGCCACTTATGCACCAAAATATGTCTATCACTCATTAAAAAAAAAAACACTTCAAACTCTCTCTGAACCCTTTGTGTCTAGACCTGTTATGGATGTGTACAGGAGACAGTGTAGGGGCTGGAGAAGTGTTTTATTTCTACTTATCTTTGAGGGAAAAACCACACACAGCTCACCAGTCACTGTTTTATCATCAAGCTGCTACAGCACCCGTGTTCCTGATGTAGCAACGACTGAAATGCGATGACTGAAAAAACCTATAATGCACAGTAGGATTTCCAAGGGTCCCAGGATGAAGGGCTTCCACTCCTCGCTCCACTCATCCCTCGTCTAACACCGGTTTTACCTGCTCTGTGCCATACGAAAAGACAATGAAGGATTGATGCATAGCTGCTAAAAATGGAAGATAGTTCAATGTCAGGTTATTCTACTTCCTGCTCTATGCTCATTTGCATAATCAACAAATCAGTTGGCTAAGTAGAACATTTCCGTAGAATTGTTCACCTAGGTCTTGAAAGATCTCATCTTGTACAAACTTCATTCCTATGTGTAATTTTATGCCAAATTCAAAATAGTAACGCTGACAATAGGGAAGCAGGCTATTTTTGCGTTCGGTGCGACTCGGTAGGTGTCACTTTGATTTAACTCTAACAGGGAGTCGTAAATCTGTTTCGTGGGTCATCAGAGAGTCTGGCTACACCACAGTCTGGCTGATGGACAGAGAAAGAGAGAGAGAAAGAGAGAGAGAGAGAGAGAGAGAGAGAGAGAGAGAGAGAGAGAGAGGAGGAGGAGGAGGATTAAAGATGGATCGGTTGGTGTGAGGTCTTAATCTACAGCTTTTTTTCTCCACACTCTTTGCTTACCTCATACTTATGTTCATGCTGACATGACGATCTAGCACTTTTAAAATTCTATTTATGTGCAGGAACAAGCATAGATCAGTGGCATGGTGCTAATTTGGGTGGTTTCCTGTCATCGCCCAGTTGCAGTTGCTCTTACCGCAGACAGCCAGAACAGTATTTTTCTAAATATGAGCAACTTGTTACAAGCAAGTTTTGTGCATATCTATTATGTTTGGACCCTGGGGGGGTTTATTCACCTACTAACTCCATACAAAGAACTTATTCTAACCATCACAGGGAAATTCAGTTATGGCTACAAACTGGTTGGACCATAAAATATATTCTAAAGTTAAATAAATAAGGAATAACCAAGAATTGAAAAAATATATATATATATTTGAATTAACCTAACATTGTGAATGTTATACAATGTGAATAGGGTCTGTTGTGGTGCGGGAAAGCTTCGATCTAGAACTTAAAATAGTGAGAACGCTCCAAATGTATTGGCACTCATTTCACCTTGCACCTTTGATAAACTTTAGCAGTGTTTATAATTAATAGCAAGGTTTCAACCTACTCCAAGGGTTCTACATAGAACCGCTGTTGTTATGGTAACAGGTTCTATAGGCCAAGTAGAGAACCACAAGGTTCTATAGAGAACCCTATCAAAGCTCTTATTTTTCACTGGCTGTTCTGTTATAGGGAAAAATGCTAAAGTGTTGTGTTGTTGAACATCCAAGACATTAGTCCTCCTCATTAGCTTTACTGTCATGTGAAAATCCTACGCTCGCCCTGGATACTGCTTCTAAAATGTTACATGGCTAATAAAGAAACTTTTACCATATCGTTGACTGGATTAAAGTTGTTTTGTTTTTTTTTTGTTTTGTTTTTTCCAAAATATTCTACAAACTTCAGCTTTACTTATTTGGAAGAAATCTCTGTCTGAGCACTTCCTCGTACATGAGCTCAGAGATTGGGTGAATCATGTGATTGACAGGTGAGAGGGAGCAATAATGTCCCGCCCACCTGGACAGCACAGCCAGATTTGCTAGCTTATTTGCTCTCTTAGCTCCTAGCACCATATAAGAAACAAACCTTTAATAATAATAATAATAATAATAATAATAATAATAATAATAATAATAATAATAATAATAATAATAATAATAATAATAATAAATTGTCCAGAGGATGGTCATGCCTTCTTGAAGATTGACAGCAAACAATGTGCATTTATTTGCTAGCTCTCAGTGATGGGATTAGCAAGACCCCTTGCCCCTGCACAGTGCTCTGTCTCCCAGCCTAGGGGGCAGTACTGAGCCTTTACCTCATTTGCCCTGGATTGTCTCGTAATTTCAGCTGTATTGACAGATATACGATCAACCAGAAAAACGTGTTTTTGACAAGTCGCCTCGAAGGAGCTTGTAGAATCTTGTCAGCGTGAGCTTGGGATGTCCTGCCAAGTACAGTTTGACACGCTGACAATTTGTGGCTTTTGGGAAACAATCAGCAGTGTTGAAGCTGAACCCATGATACTATTTCCCCTGACAGATCCTGCCAGGCTACACACCTGAAGCACTCACTGATGACGCTGACTGCAGGTACACGTCTTGATTAATGGTTTAACTGCAGACTTAACAGTGTGATAAATTTTCTTTTCTAATGTACACATACTCGTGAGCAGGGGACAAATGGGCGAGTCCTGCTGTCTTACAAAGATAATAAGACATCACTTTTGTCATTTCTGGCATCCAGAATCAACTGGATCGGTTTGGATCCTTCTTCAGGTTTTCTTCATGAGAAGAGGAAATACCAAAATAAGTCATCAAATGGTTGTCTTACAATCGTAGATAGATAGATAGATAGATAGATAGATAGATAGATAGATAGATAGATAGATAGATAGATAGATAGATAGATAGATAGATAGATAGATAGATAGATAAATAAATAAATAACAGGTAAACAAATGCACAAAACCTGTTTTGTTTTTATCTCTGATTTAATCTCTTAATCATCCCTGCCCTTATCTACAGAAATAAGGACACACCCCCTAGATTCTACCTGTAAAATATAACGTGAACGACACAGATTACTTACTCTGTCATCCTTTTTTTTTTTTGTTAGTCTTCTTTTGTCTTTGAGGAGAAAACTAAAAGCAGATCATATCTAGACAAGTTCTTAGATAAAGTACAAGTGAGACGAACGGCAGGACAGAGGACAGAACTGGCGTAGTTTTTTTTTTATATCATATTGAAATGAAACATAGAATTAATCAAGTAGAGGATTTAGAAGTGAAAATCCATGGAATTATGATTCTAATGCTGATGCTGATAGATTTCAGCTGTTTATGAGCAAAGCAACACTGTGATTCTAGGGTAATCTCTAAATAACCGAAACAGTGTGATGATCGACAGGCAAGGGCCGAGGTCGCTCTCTCAGGTGAGCGAGGTCGTGAAAGTGAGTTTCCGTTCTGGAGTCACCCCACATGGCCTTCTCTGTCACGCACGGCAGAAACTAGGTGCTTCCAGGGTGTGATAATAGGAAGCTGGCCTGAGCCGCGTGCCCTCCTGAGATAAGACAATGCCTCTCGGAGACAAAGGGCAGCAGCTCGGGTCTGGGGAATCACGACACCTCAGTGCAGCAGGAAAGAACCGAGCTTTGTTCCCAAACCTAATGCTTTCAGGAGGGAAAACATAGTCATCTCCTTTGTCATGTTTTATTAGTCAAGTCTGACAGCTGGGACGATAAGCAGTCCCGCGGCTCGTTCATCAGTACCTGACATGTCACTGAGGGAACTGGGGAAAAGCCGAGCAGCAGGAAAGAGGTGATCTATCTACATGATTATGATGAAGCAAGGGTAGACCTAAACTGTGACACAAAACTATTGTTTCTGGCTACACAAAGACAACTTATAGTATATAAATAAAATATAAATATGAATGACAACATCCAGAAATATAAACACTAGGCCTTAACCCAGAAGCTAGTAGTGGGTAAAGTAGTGTGTATAGTGTGTAAAGTGTGTAATATAGTGTAAGGTGATGTGTAAAGTGTGTAAAGTAGTGTGTAAGATGTGTAAAGTAGTGTGTAAGATGTGTAAAGTAGTGTGTATAGTGTATACAATGTGTAATGTAGTGTGAAGTGGTGTGTAAAGTAGTGTGTATAGTGTATAAAATGTGTAATGTAGTGTAAAGTGGTGTGTAAAGTAGTGTGTAAGATGTGTAAAGTAGTGTGTATAGTGTATAAAATGTGTAATGTAGTGTAAAGTGGTGTGTAAAGTAGTGTGTACAGTGTGTAAAATGTGTAATGTAGTGTAAAGTGGTGTGAAAAGTAGTGTGTAAGATGTGTAAAGTAGTGTGTAAGATGTGTAAAGTGTGTAATGTAGTGTAAAGTGATGTATAAAGTAGTGTAAAGTAGTGTGTAAGATGTGTAAAGTAGTGTGTATAGTGTGTAAAGTGTGTGATATAGTGTAAAGTTCTGTGTAAAGTGTGTAAAGTGATGTATAAAGTAGTGTAAAGTAGTGTGTAAGATGTGTAAAGTAGTGTGTATAGTGTGTAAAGTGTGTGATATAGTGTAGAGTTCTGTGTAAAGTGTGTAAAGTGATGTATAAAGTAGTGTAAAGTAGTGTGTAAGATGTGTAAAGTAGTGTGTATAGTGTGTAAAGTGTGTGATATAGTGTAGAGTTCTGTGTAAAGTGTGTAAAGTGATGTATAAAGTAGTGTAAAGTAGTGTGTAAGATGTGTAAAGTAGTGTGTATAGTGTGTAAAGTGTGTGATATAGTGTAAAGTTCTGTGTAAAGTGTGTAAAGTAGTGTGTATAGTGTGTAAAGTGTGTGATATAGTGTAAAGTTCTGTGTAAAGTGTGTAAAGTGATGTATAAAGTGTGTAAAGTAGTGTGTAAGATGTGTAAAGTAGTGTGTATAGTATGTAATGTGTGTAATGTAGTGTAAAGTGATGTGTAAAGTGTGTAAAATAGTGTGTAAGATGTGTAAAGTAGTGTGTAACATTAACACTCTGCATATTTCCAATAAATACACTGAGAAGTGGAATAAAATGTGTATCGTACAACACAACAGCATTAACACTGTACA